>NW_021822697.1:305000-329882 GCF_901001165.1 Salmo trutta
CCCCCAATGTGGCCCTGACACAAACTGTCATTGAAAAGTCATTTTATCTGTGTTTTCTGTTTGCTCTGCGTCTCTGTGTCTCTCTCCTCCCAGCCTCAGGACCCTCCAGCGTTCAGCCCTCTAGCCCGTTCAGCCATGAAACAGTCTCTCCTGCTACGCTACTCTCTCTTCCCTCTGCTCTACACGCTGTTCCACCGTGCACACACACACGGACACACTGTCGCTCGCCCTCTGCTGTTCGAGTGAGTTCCAGACACACACACACACTATTACTACACACGTTGTGTTCTTCTATCGTCATGGAGACCTACAATTAATTTCTATTCCATATCCTATTTTGCCTAATTCTAAACTGGGTGGTTGGAGCCCTGAATGCTGACAGCCGTGTTATATCAGACCATTTACCACGGGGTATGACAAAACGTATATTTACTGCTCTAATTACGTTGGGAACCAGTTTATAATATCAATAAGACACCTCGGAGGATCCGGCCCACTGCGTCGTGCCTGGACACAGCCCTTAGCCGTGGTATATTGGTCATATACCACACCCCCTCAGGCCTTAATTGTAACCCTAAACCTAATCCCTAAGTTTATAATGGCCTTTGTCCTCATGGGGATGTGGGAAATGTCTCTACAAGGGAGAATGTTCCTTGTTTCACTATCCTTGTGGGGGATTTTAGGTCCCCACAAGGATAGAAGAACCAACACACACACACACACACACACACACACACACACACACACACACACATATACACACACACACAAGGATAGAAGAACCAACACACACACACACACACACACACACACACAGCTCTTTCAGGATGTTCCTGACCAATGTGTGTTCATATTTTTAGGTTCCCCAAGGACGTGAGAACGTATGGGATAGACAGACAGTTCCTATGGGGGAAGAGTTTGATTGTGACACCAGTATTAGATCCAGGTGTGGACTTTGTTGTGGGCTACTTCCCTCAGGGTCTCTGGTACGACTACTACACGGTAAGAACCCAGCTTTATATATTAACTATACATAACCCTTAATAACCCTAACCCCAGGACTCTGGTACCTCTACTATACGATAAGAACACAGCTATATATATTAACTATACATAACCCTTAATAACCCTAACCCCAGGACTCTGGTACCTCTACTATACGATAAGAACACAGCTATATATATTAACTATACATAACCCTTAATAACCCTAACCCCAGGACTCTGGTACCTCTACTATACGATAAGAACACAGCTATATATATTAACTATACATAACCCTTAATAACCCTAACCCCAGGACTCTGGTACCTCTACTATACCGTAAGAACACAGCTATATATATTAACTATACATAACCCTTAATAACCCTAACCCCAGGTCTCTGCTACCTCTACTATACGGTAAGAACACAGCTATATATATTAACTATACATAACCCTTAATAACCCTAACCCCAGGACTCTGGTACCTCTACTATACGTTAAGAACACAGCTATATATATTAACTATACATAACCCTTAATAACCCTAACCCCAGGACTCTGGTACCTCTACTATACCGTAAGAACACAGCTATATATATTAACTATACATAACCCTTAATAACCCTAACCCCAGGTCTCTGCTACCTCTACTATACGGTAAGAACACAGCTATATATATTAACTATACATAACCCTTAATAACCCTAACCCCAGGACTCTGGTACCTCTACTATACGTTAAGAACACAGCTATATATATTAACTATACATAACCCTTAATAACCCTAACCCCAGGACTCTGATACCTCTACTATACGATAAGAACACAGCTATATATATTAACTATACATAACCCTTAATAACCCTAACCCCAGGTCTCTGGTACCTCTACTATACGATAAGAACACAGCTATATATATTAACTATACATAACCCTTAATAACCCTAACCCCAGGACTCTGGTACCTCTACTATACGATAAGAACACAGCTATATATATTAACTATACATAACCCTTAATAACCCTAACCCCAGGACTCTGGTACCTCTACTATACGGTAAGAACACAGCTATATATATTAACTATACATAACCCTTAATAACCCTAACCCCAGGACTCTGGTACCTCTACTATACGATAAGAACACAGCTATATATATTAACTATACATAACCCTTAATAACCCTAACCCCAGGACTCTGGTACCTCTACTATACGATAAGAACACAGCTATATATATTAACTATACATAACCCTTAATAACCCTAACCCCAGGTCTCTGGTACCTCTACTATACAGTAAGAACACAGCTATATATATTAACTATACATAACCCTTAATAACCCTAACCCCAGGACTCTGGTACCTCTACTATACGATAAGAACACAGCTATATATATATTAACTATACATAACCCTTAATAACCCTAACCCCAGGACTCTGGTACCTCTACTATATGATAAGAACACAGCTATACATAACCCTTAATAACCCTAACCCCAGGTCTCTGGTACCTCTACTATACGATAAGAACACAGCTATATATATTAACTATACATAACCCTTAATAACCCTAACCCCAGGACTCTGGTACCTCTACTATACGATAAGAACACAGCTATATATATTAACTATACATAACCCTTAATAACCCTAACCCCAGGTCTCTGCTACCTCTACTATACGGTAAGAACACAGCTATATATATTAACTATACATAACCCTTAATAACCCTAACCCCAGGTCTCTGCTACCTCTACTATACGGTAAGAACACAGCTATATATATTAACTATACATAACCCTTAATAACCCTAACCCCAGGACTCTGGTACCTCTACTATACGGTAAGAACACAGCTATATATATTAACTATACATAACCCTTAATAACCCTAACCCCAGGACTCTGCTACCTCTACTATACGATAAGAACACAGCTATATATATTAACTATACATAACCCTTAATAACCCTAACCCCAGGACTCTGGTACCTCTACTATACGATAAGAACACAGCTATATATATTAACTATACATAACCCTTAATAACCCTAACCCCAGGACTCTGGTACCTCTACTATACGGTAAGAACACAGCTACAGTAATTATTAGATAATGAGGGTATTTTTTAGGACTGTGGACAGTCTCACTCCCTTTGTATTTCTATATTTCCAGCTATATTGTTTAGATGGTAAAGTGTTGGATAAAGATTGTCCCGTGGGGCTCAGTTGGTAGTGGATGGTGCTTGCAACCCCAGGGTTGTGGGTTTGATTCCCACGGCAGACCAGTATGAGAACTATGTGTACTCACTACTGTAAGTGGATAAGTTTTATTTAAATGAAGGACTAAAATGTACCAGATGATTGGGAGGTGGAGTCTAAGGGCAGTGGGCGGGATTCCAACCAGCTGGAACCACTGGACCACACAGGACACAACTAGTAGGAATTCTGTGTAATGACAATAGAATGTGATGGTAGGTACAAGGCTTTTGTTTTAGGCTGGACAATGGCACTTACTGAGTGGACAAAGCATTAGGAACACCTTCCTGATATTGAGTTACAGCTCCCTTTTGCCCTCAGAAAAGCCTCGATTTGTCGGGGCATGGACTCTACAAGGTGTCGAAAGCCTTCCACAGGGATTCCGGATCCACTTTTGACTCTAATGCTTCCCACAGTTGTGTCAAGTTGGCTAGATGTCCTTTGGGTGGTGGACCATTCTTGATACACACAGGAAACTGTTGCGCAGGAAAAACCCAGCAGCGTTGCAGTTCTTGACAAAAACCGGTGCACCTACTACCATACCCCGTTCAAAGGCACTTAAATATTTTGTCTTGTCCATTCACCCTCTGAATGGCACACATTCTCAACTGTCTCAAGGCTTAAAAATCCTTCTTTAACCTGTCTCCTCCCCTTCATCTACACTGATTGAAGTGGATTTAACAAGTGACATCCATAAGGGATCATATCTTTCACCTGGATTCACCTGGTCAGTCTATGTCATGGAAAGAGCAGGTGTTCTTAATGTTTTGTTCAATGTATAATTCACATGCTGAATATTGAATCTCTCTCTCTTTCCTCTGTCTTCTCTCTGTCTCTCTCTTTCCTCTGTCTGCTCTCTCCCTCGGTCTCCCTCTCTGTCTCTGTGTGTGTCCTCTGTCAGGGTGATTCTATCCGTAGTAAAGGAGAAGAGTTGAGGCTGAAGGCTCCTCTAGAGCATATCAACCTTCACCTGAGAGAAGGAGCTGTCATACCTACACAGGTAAACAGACAGACAATAGATCGTCAAGTAGCTGGATCATCCATATTATTGGGGCTCCCAAGGAGGCGCAGCGGTCTATCAGTGCTAGAGGCGTCACTACAGACCCTGGTTCGATACCAGGCTGTATCACAACCGGCTGTGATTGGGAGTCCCATAGGGCGGCGCACAATTGGCCCAGCGTCATTAGGGTTTGGCCTGGGGTAGGCTGTCACTGTAAAGAAGAATTTGTTCTTAACTGACTTTCTTAGTTAAATAAAGGTTAAATCAGAATTATTATGACAGAGTTTCTAGAGGGTTAATAAGATGTCGTCACAAAGTGGATGTTCAGGCATCTATATCGAAATAAAAAATCACTGTCTCTATTCCTCTTTCTCTCTCTTTCGTTCTCTGTGTGTGTCGCTCCGTGTCTGTGTGTGTCTCTGTGCGTGTCGCTCCCTGTGTCTGTGCGTGTCGCTCCCTGTGTCTGTGCGTGTCGCTCCCTGTGTCTGTGCGTGTCGCTCCCTGTGTCTGTGCGTGTCGCTCCCTGTGTCTGCGCGTGTGTCGCTCCCTGTGTCTGTGCGTGTGTCGCTCCCTGTGTCTGTGCGTGTGTCGCTCCCTGTGTCTGTGCGTGTGTCGCTCCCTGTGTAGCGTCCCAACACAACCCTGTTTGTGAGCAGTGGTCAGCCGCTCCACCTCGTGTCCAGTCTGTCTGAAGACGGCTCGGCCGGAGGAGAGCTGTTCTGGGACGACGGAGAGACCATCGACACCTTGGAGACTGACCAGTACGCTCACATAGTGTTCACTGTGGTGAAGGTACGCTCCGACCACTACAGACCAGTACGCTCACATAGTGTTCACTGTGGTGAAGGTACGCTCCGACCACTACAGACCAGTACGTCACATAGTGTTCACTGTGGTGAAGGTACGCTCCGACCACTACAGACCAGTACGTCACATAGTGTTCACTGTGGTGAAGGTACGCTCCGACCACTACAGACCAGTACGTCACATAGTGTTCACTGTGGTGAAGGTACGCTCCGACCACTACAGACCAGTACGTCACATAGTGTTCACTGTGGTGAAGGTACGCTCCGACCACTACAGACCAGTACGCTCACATAGTGTTCACTGTGGTGAAGGTACGCTCCGACCACTACAGACCAGTACGTCACATAGTGTTCACTGTGGTGAAGGTACGCTCCGACCACTACAGACCAGTACGTCACATAGTGTTCACTGTGGTGAAGGTACGCTCCGACCACTACAGACCAGTACGTCACATAGTGTTCACTGTGGTGAAGGTACGCTCCGACCACTACAGACCAGTACGTCACATAGTGTTCACTGTGGTGAAGGTACGCTCCGACCACTACAGACCAGTACGCTCACATAGTGTTCACTGTGGTGAAGGTACGCTCCGACCACTACACAACCATAATACAACACAACCACTTGATAAACTACTGTACACAGTGACTACTGTCGTCAAAGAATGGTTCTACCGCTACTAACGCTATAGCCGTAACAGCTGGTTCTACCACTACTAACGCTATAGCCGTGACAGCTGGTTCTACCACTACTACTGCTATAGCCGTGACAGCTGGTTCTACCGCTACTAACGCTATAGCCGTGACCGCTGGTTCTAACGCTACTAACGCTATAGCCGTGACAGCTGGTTCTACCACTACTAACGCTATAGCCGTGACAGCTGGTTCTACCACTACTACCGCTATAGCCGTGACCGCTGGTTCTAACGCTATAGCCGTGACCGCTGGTTCTAACGCTATAGCCGTGACCGCTGGTTCTAACGCTATAGCCGTGACCGCTGGTTCTAGCGCTATAGCCGTGACCGCTGGTTCTAACGCTATAGCTGTCACGGCTATAGCGTTAGTAGCGGTAGAACCAGCGGTCACGGCTATAGCGTTAGAACCAGCGGTCACGGCTATAGCGTTAGTAGCGGTAGAACCAG
Organism: Salmo trutta; assembly: GCF_901001165.1. Taxonomy (NCBI): domain Eukaryota; kingdom Metazoa; phylum Chordata; class Actinopteri; order Salmoniformes; family Salmonidae; genus Salmo; species Salmo trutta. The sequence goes on from NW_021822697.1 coordinate 311,194, forward strand.
CTGTCACGGCTATAGAACCAGCCGTGACCGCTGGTTCTAACGCTATAGCCGCTGGTTCTAACGCTATAGCCGTGACCGCTGGTTCTAACGCTATAGCCGTGACCGCTGGTTCTAACGCTATAGCCGTGACAGCTGGTTCTACCGCTACTAACGCTATAGCCGTGACAGCTGGTTCTACCGCTACTAACGCTATAGCCGTGACAGCTGGTTCTACCGCTACTAACGCTTTAGCCGTGACAGCTCGTTCTACCGCTACTAACGCTTTAGCCGTGACAGCTCGTTCTACCGCTACTAACGCTATAGCCGTGACAGCTGGTTCTACCGCTACTAACGCTATAGCCGTGACAGCTGGTTCTACCGCTACTAACGCTATAGCCGTGACAGCTGGTTCTACCGCTACTAACGCTATAGCCGTGACAGCTGGTTCTACCGCTACTAACGCTATAGCCGTGACAGCTGGTTCTACCGCTACTAACGCTATAGCCGTGACAGCTGGTTCTACCGCTACTAACGCTATAGCCGTGACAGCTGGTTCTACCGCTACTAACGCTATAGCCGTGACAGCTGGTTCTACCGCTACTAACGCTATAGCCGTGACAGCTGGTTCTACCGCTACTAACGCTATAGCCGTGACAGCTGGTTCTACCGCTACTAACGCTATAGCCGTGACAGCTGGTTCTACCGCTACTAACGCTGTAGCCGTGACAGCTGGTTCTACCGCTACTACCGCTGTAGCCGTGACCGCTGGTTCTAACGCTACTACGCTGTAGCCGTGACCGCTGGTTCTAACGCTGTAGCCGTGACCGCTGGTTCTAACGCTGTAGCCGTGACCGCTGGTTCTAACGCTGTAGCCGTGACCGCTGGTTCTAACGCTGTAGCCGTGACCGCTGGTTCTAACGCTGTAGCCGTGACCGCTGGTTCTAACGCTGTAGCCGTGACCGCTGGTTCTAACGCTGTAGCCGTGACCGCTGGTTCTAACGCTGTAGCCGTGACCGCGGTTCTAACGCTGTAGCCGTGACCGCTGGTTCTAACGCTGTAGCCGTGACCGCTGGTTCTAACGCTGTAGCCGGACCGCTGGTTCTAACGCTGTAGCCGTGACCGCTGGTTCTAACGCTGTAGCCGTGACCGCTGGTTTCTAACGCTGTAGCCGTGACCGCTGGTTCTACTAACGCTGTAGCCGGACCGCTGGTTCTAACGCTGTAGGTCCGTGACCGTTCGCTGGTTCTACTGCTGTAGCCGTGGACCGCTGGTTCTAACGCTGTAGCCGTGACCGCTGGTTCTAACGCTGTAGCCGTGACCGCTGGTTCTAACGCTGTAGCCGTGACCGCTGGTTCTAACGCTGTAGCCGTGACCGCTGGTTCTAACGCTGTAGCCGTGACCGTGGTTCTAACGCTGTAGCCGTGACCGCTGGTTCTAACGCTGTAGCCGTGACCGCTGGTTCTAACGCTGTAGCCGTGACCGCTGGTTCTAACGCTGTAGCCGTGACCGTGGTTCTAACGCTGTAGCCGTGACCGCTGGTTCTAACGCTGTAGCCGTGACCGCTGGTTCTAACGCTGTAGCCGTGACCGCTGGTTCTAACGCTGTAGCCGTGACCGCTGGTTCTAACGCTGTAGCCGTGACCGCTGGTTCTAACGCTGTAGCCGTGACCGCTGGTTCTACCGCTGTAGCCGTGACCGCTGGTTCTAACGCTGTAGCCGTGACCGCTGGTTCTAACGCTGTAGCCGTGACCGCTGGTTCTAACGCTGTAGCCGTGACCGCTGGTTCTAACGCCTGTAGCCGTGACCGCTGGTTCTAAGCTGTAGACGGGCTGTAGCTAGCGTGACCGCTGGTTTCTAACGCTGTAGCCGTGACCGCTGGTTCTAACGCTGTAGCCGTGACCGCTGGTTCTACCGCTACTAACGCTGTAGCCGTGACCGCTGGTTCTACCGCTGTAGCCGTGACCGCTGGTTCTACCGCTACTAACGCTGTAGCCGTGACAGCTGGTTCTACCGCTACTAACGCTATAGCCTTCTTCTCTTCCTATTGTGTTCTAGAACACGATGACATCGGAGGTGCTGCATGACCACGTGGAGGCTTCCTACATCACCGTGGAAACAGCCTCCTTCTACGGCGTGAAGGTGGAGCCTACCAGGGTCACGGTCAACTCCCAGGATGCTGCATTCACCTACAGAGCCAATCAGGTGAGGCTTGGTGTCAGGAGTCAGGTTAAGTGTTAAAGTTCAGATAATGTTTTAGAGCAGCCGTACTCACAATAAAACATTTGATAAAGTTCAGATAATGTTTTAGAGCAGCCGTACTCACAATAAAACATTTTATAAAGTTCAGATAATGTTTTAGAGCAGCCGTACTCACAATAAAACATTTTATAAAGTTCAGATAATGTTTTAGAGCAGCCGTACTCGCAATAAAACATTTTTTAAAAGGAATGTATGTACCTCCTGAGTGGCGCAGTGGTCTAAGGCACTGATAAGTGCTAGAGGCGTTACCACTGATCCGGGTTCGATCCCGGGCTGTGTCGCAGTCAGCCGTGACCCGGAGACCAGCGTCGTCCGGGTTAGGGGAGGGTTTGTCCGGCTGGGATGTCCTTGTCTCATCGCTCTAGCGACTCCTTGTGGGGGGCCGGGCGCAGGGCACGCTGACTTCGGTTGTCAGCTGGTACATTGTTTTTTCCGACTGTGTCAAGAAGCAGTGTGGCTTGGCGGGGTCATGTTTCGGAGGACGCATGCTTCTCGACCTTCGCCTCTCCCGAGTTCTTACGGGAGTTGCAGCGATAGGACAAGACTAACTACCAATTTGGCTATCACGAAGAAGAGGATCAAAAAACTAAGGAATGTAGTCGGGCTTTCAATTGAATGCTGTTGAGAGTTGTAATAGTAGGAAGCACAAGGTGCTATGTGTAAATGTGGTAGTGGTGCTGCTGCACGGACAGTTCTCTCATGTCATTCACTGACAGACCTTAGACAGCTGTTTATAACCTGTCAGGAATCTCCTGTTGATCTACTAACTAGCCCACGTTACAGCCGGTAATAACCTGTCAGGAATCTCCAGTTGATCTACTACTAGCCCACGTTACAGCTGTTTATAACCTGTCAGGAATCTCCTGTTGATCTACTACTAGCCCACGTTACAGCTGTTTATAACCTGTCAGGAATCTCCAGTTGATCTACTACTAGCCCACGTTACAGCTGTTTATAACCTGTCAGGAATCTCCAGTTGATCTACTACTAGCCCACGTTACAGCTGTTTATAACCTGTCAGGAATCTCCTGTTGATCTACTACTAGCCCACGTTACAGCTGTTTTTAACCTGTCAGGAATCTCCAGTTGATCTACTACTAGCCCACGTTACAGCTGTTTATAACCTGTCAGGAATCTCCTGTTGATCTACTACTAGCCCACGTTACAGCTGTTAATAACCTGTCAGGAATCTCCAGTTGATCTTCTACTAGCCCACGTTACAGCTGTTTATAACCTGTCAGGAATCTCCAGTTGATCTACTACTAGCCCACGTTACAGCTGTTTATAACCTGTCAGGAATCTCCTGTTGATCTACTACTAGCCCACGTTACAGCTGTTTATAACCTGTCAGGAATCTCCAGTTGATCTACTACTAGCCCCCGTTAGATAGCTGCTTATTCCAACTTACCTTCCCAAATACACCATTGATGTTGTTAAGTCAACAGGTATCATTTGAACACACGTAAGACATGGTAAACTGGGTAGACATAACCTTAGACCTAAAAAATATACACTACATGATCAAAAGTATGTGGACACCTGCTGTCCAACGTCTCATTTCAAAATCATGGGCATTAATATTTAGGTGGTCCCCCTTTGCTACTATAACAGCCTACACTCTTCGTTTTAAGTTTATTTTTTTGTACTTTGACCCCTTTTTTCTCCCCAATTTCGTGATATCCAATTGGTAGTTACAGTCTTGTCCCATCGCTGCAACTCCCGTACGGACTCAGGAGAGGCGAAGGTCGAGAGCCGTGCGTCCTTCAAAACAAGACCCCGACAAGCCCCACTGCTTCTTGACACAGTGGTCGCTTAACCCGGAAGCCAACCGTACCAATGTGTCGGAGGAAACGCCGTACACCTGGCGACCATGTCAGCGTGGCCTGCCACAGGAGTCACTAGAGCGCGATGGGACAAGGACATCGCAGCCGGCCAAACCCTCCCCTAACCCGGACGACGCTGGGCCAAATGTGTGTCACCTCATGGGTCTCCCAGTGCGACACATGCAGTGCCTTAGACTGCTCCGCCACTCGGGAGACCCCCAGCCTCCACTCTTCTGGGAAGGCTTTCCACTAGATGTTTGAACATTGCTGCGGGGACTTGCTTCCATTCAGCCACAAGAGCATTAGTGAGGTTGGGCACTGATGTTGGGCGATTAGACCTGGCTCACAGTCGGCGTTCCAATTCATCACAAAGGTGTTCGATGGGGTTGAGGTCAGGGCTCTGTACAGGCCAGTCATGTTCTTTCACACCAATCTCGACAAACCATTTCTGAATGGACCTCGCTTTGTGCATGGGGGGCATTGTCATGCTGAAACAAGAAAGGGCCTTCCTCAAACTGTTGGAAGCACAGAATCATCTAGAATGTCATTTTATGCTGTGGCGTTGAGATTTCCATTCGCTGGAACTAAGGGGCCTAGCCTGAACCATGAAAAACAGCCCCAGACCATTATTTTTCCTCCACCAAACTTTACAGTTGGCACTATGCATTGGGGCAGGTAGCATTCTCCTGGCATCCGCCAAACCCAGATTCGTCCTACAGACTGCTAGATGGTGAAGCGTGACTCATCACTCCAGAGAACACGTTTCCACTGCTCCAGAGTCCAATGGCGGCGAGCTTTACACCACTCCAGCTGACTCTTGGTATTGCGCGTGGTGAACTTATTGCGCGTGTGCGGCTGCTCGGCCATGGAAACCCATTTCACAAAGCTCACGACAAACAGTTCTTGTGCTGACGTTGCTTCCAGAGGCAGTTTGGAAGGCAGTACTTGGTAGTGAGTGTTGCAGCCGAGGACAGATGATTTTTACATGCTTCAGCACTCGGCGGTCCCGTTCTGCTGAGCCCTTGTTGCTCCTAGATGTTTCCACTTCACAATAACAGCACTTACAGTTGACCGGGGCAGCTCTAGCAGGGCTGAAATTTGACTGACTTGTTGGAAAGGTGGCATCTTATGACGGTGCCACGTTGAAAGTCACCGAGCACTTCAGTAAGGCCATTCTACTGCCAATATTTGTGTATGGAGATTGCAAGGCTGTGTGCTGGATTTTATACATCTATCAGCAAGGAGTGTGGCTGAAATAGCTGTGTGTGTGTGTGTGTGTGTGTGTGTGTGTGTGTGTTTCCACCAACAAAAGGTGTGTGAACAGTTTAGGGTCGCATGGGTGTGAGCTGGGGGTTTGTTTGTTCACCGACAAGGCTGATAAATAACAATATCCATCCTGACCTTTGCCCCCTAGGAAATGTGTAAGTTGAGTCTCCCCATGTTTAGAGAAAATGATATCTGTGGTTTGTTTTTAATGTATCTCTCTGTTTCTCCATTTGTCTCCCTCTCTGTCTCCCTCCCTCTAGGTGTTGACTGTAACAGACCTAGGACTGAATCTCAACCAGAACTTCACCATCAGTTGGATCTAACAGGTTTCCCCAAAAATGGGAACTCTGACCTTTGGAATGTTGGGTTTCCTTCCCTGACGGTCTCCACTGCTTTACTCCCCATGTCTGTGACCCAAATGGCACCCTATTCCCTATATGGTGTACTATCAGGGCTCAAAAGACACTCACTATAGGACACACACCATATGTTGCTCCGGGTAGAGTTGAATCCTAACCTGAACCATTAGATACTAACCTAACCACTGATCTACGACCAGATTACCCTCCTAAAATCCTAACCTGAACCATTAGATACTAACCTAACCACTGATCTAGGACCAGTCCTAAAACCAGTGTCTAGGACTGGGTTCCCCAACTGGCGGCCAACTGATTTTATTTGCCCCCCCCCCCCCCCAAGTTTTCTGAGGAGCAATTTTTTTTTTTAAATCAAAAGAATATTTCATTTTTATTGTTAGACATAAAAAAACTGTAACACCAGTTATTTTTATTTTGGAAATCTGTTCCCAAGTATTCCCATGCATAATAGAGAGACACGTGATTGTATACAAATGTAGGCAAGGTTTGAAATGATTATGTTTTAGTCAAATTATTATATCTGTTTGTTTGGGCTTGTTGCAGTGAAATTACAGTCTACAAATGATTTCTAATTATATTCCGGCCCCAACTATTCGCTCACGAAAAAAATCGGCCCTTGGCTACTACTTCCTCCCTGTCTGAATCTAGTTGATGATCCCTGGTCTAGGGGACTACTTCCTCCCTGTCTGAATCTAGTTGATGATCCCTGGTCTAGGGGACTACTTCCTCCCTGTCTGAATCTAGTTGATGATCCCTGGTCTTAGGGGACTACTTCCTCCCTGTCTGAATCTAGTTGATGATCCCTGGTCTAGGGGACTACTTCCTCCCTGTCTGAATCTAGTTGACGATCCCTGGTCTAGGGGACTACTTCCTCCCTGTCTGAATCTAGTTGATGATCCCTGGTCTAGGGGACTACTTCCTCCCTGTCTGAATCTAGTTGATGATCCCTGGTCTAGGGGACTACTTCCTCCCTGTCTGAATCTAGTTGATGATCCCTGGTCTAGGGGACTACTTCCTCCCTGTCTGAATCTAGTTGATGATCCCTGGTCTAGGGGACTACTTCCTTCCTGTCTGAATCTAGTTGATGATCCCTGGTCTAGGGGACTACTTCCTCCCTGTCTGAATCTAGTTGATGATCCCTGGTCTTAGGGGACTACTTCCTCCCTGTCTGAATCTAGTTGATGATCCCTGGTCTAGGGGACTACTTCCTCCCTGTCTGAATCTAGTTGATGATCCCTGGTCTTAGGGGACTACTTCCTCCCTGTCTGAATCTAGTTGATGATCCCTGGTCTAGGGGACTACTTCCTCCCTGTCTGAATCTAGTTGATGATCCCTGGTCTAGGGGACTACTTCCTCCCTGTCTGAATCTAGTTGATGATCCCTGGTCTAGGGGACTACTTCCTTCCTGTCTGAATCTAGTTGATGATCCCTGGTCTAGGGGACTACTTCCTCCCTGTCTGAATCTAGTTGATGATCCCTGGTCTTAGGGGACTACTTCCTCCCTGTCTGAATCTAGTTGATGATCCCTGGTCTTAGGGGACTACTTCCTCCCTGTCTGAATCTAGTTGATGATCCCTGGTCTTAGGGGACTACTTCCTCCCTGTCTGCTGTAACTGTGCCAAAAGTAGCCTGTGTCCCAAATACCACCCTATTCCCTATATAGTGTATTACTAATGACCAGGGCCCTTGTATATAGGGTATAGGGTGCCATTGGAGACAGGTATAGTCTCTGTGAAGCTTTATAGTGGTGGTGATGACAGTATTTGTTTTTTGCTGATTTATGATATAAACATCTATGAAAAATGACATTTTATATAGTATTTAAATTATAAATGTCATTAATAATGCACAAACTACCACCACACAGTGTAACCAGCCCAGCCAATAGTACAGCCAGACCCGGTTACCGGGATTTACCTCCCAAAACCACTCCCTTTTCCCAGGATTAATAACATTGAGACACTGATAAATGATGTTAAATGATATGCCCTGTCTGAATCTGGCTTCTATACGGCCTCTGCATAATGAATCAGCGCTCAGGGTGGGGACAGACGGCCCGTCTCAGGGCGGGGACAGACGTGGCCCGTCTCAGGGTGGGGACAGACGGGGCCCGTCTCGGGGTGGGGACAGACGGCCCGTCTCAGGGTGGGGCAGGCGGGGCCCGTCTCGGGGTGGGGACAGACGGGGCCCGTCTCAGGGTGGGGACAGACGGGGCCCGTCTCGGGGTGGGGACAGACGGCCCGTCTCAGGGTGGGGCAGGCGGGGCCCGTCTCGGGGTGGGGACAGACGTGTAGATCTATCATCTCATCATGGTAACTTTTTTTCATGTGACAGGTGTGCCTACATTTGCTGAGGCGCAGCCTATGCTACAGTAATATAAAGACTGAATAAGTATCTAATTTACCCATCTCTATCTGGCTTTCAGGGTCGCCTTGTTTTTTAATTGTAAAGATTTTTATTTTTATTGCGGCTGCAGAGTTTTTTTAAACTGCCTGTCACTCGAATATCGTTGCATGAAATATTATGAAAGGTATTTGTCAGCCTGCTAATTATACAAAAGGCCCTATTATATTTCAAAGTTAAAATAAAATCCACTAGCCTATACTAGCTGCATGTTCTCTACCTGCTTTATCATGGTTTGAACGATATGAGTAATTCCAGTCCATATAATACAGTATAATACAGTACAGTAATACAGTTCACACTCAAAAAGCCTACTGGAGCTAGTTTCATTTATTTACCCAACAGAGCATATAGCTAGCTACATCTATGGGCTTTTATGTTTTTCTGTCGTGCAGTAGCCTATATCATATATGTATTGGATAACGGCACAATCTTTTGGGATTTTTTGGTCTTGGGCTCATTATAAATGTCTTTAATGTAGGGCTCATTAAATGTCTTTAATGTAGGGCTCATTAAATGTCTTTAATGTAGGGCTCATCGGGCTCCGGTGGCATCAGGCTTGAATATTTTTTGATCAAAGCTCTAATCAAATCCAGACAGGTCTGTTTATATGCTTTATAATGCTTTTGAATGACCGTTCTGGTTTAGCCGGTAGGAAAGTGATTTATTCTCGGGATGGAACATTTGTAAAATACTGTGAAAATATTAAACCGTAAGCCAGATACCAGCATTAGTTTGAAAGGCCTCCTGTGTATTTTACTGGTTAGTAGTAAAATATGAAGTCTACTAGTTCTGCCACTGGTCATTACTACAGTAAAGAGACAACTTTTATTTGCTGTTTTCATTTCTCAGAGGAAAGGTGAAGATGTGCAATAAAAAGGAGAGGCACTTTTCTTTCCCTCAGAACAAGACTAGAATGGGGTGAAATGGATCTTAGTGTATTTGGGGAGTTTCATGATAATAATCAGTGATTGTTGTTATTGATCCTGATATGTACATATTGTTGTTGACAAGCTTGTTTGCACTGAATCAGGACATATTGAAGGTACAGAGAAGTGCCTTACGAATGATCAAACTGTGTCTTCTAGAACAGCTCTGTTTTAACTCTATTCTAGAATTCTAGTTTCAGAGCACCTCTAGAACAGCTCTGTTTTAACTCTATTCTAGAATTCTAGTTTCAGAGCACCTCTAGAACAGCTCTGTTTTAACTCTATTCTAGAATTCTAGTTTCAGAGCACCTCTATAACAGCTCTGTTTTAACTCTATTCTAGAATTCTACTTTCAGAACACCTCTAGAACAGCTCTGTTTTAACTCTATTCTAGAATTCTAGTTTCAGAGCACCTCTATAACAGCTCTGTTTTAACTCTATTCTAGAATTCTAGTTTCAGAGCACCTCTATAACAGCTCTGTTTTAACTCTATTCTAGAATTCTACTTTCAGAACACCTCTAGAACAGCTCTGTTTTAACTCTATTCTAGAATTCTACTTTCAGAACACCTCTAGAACAGCTCTGTTTTAACTCTATTCTAGAATTCTACTTTCAGAACACCTCTAGAACAGCTCTGTTTTAACTCTATTCTAGAATTCTACTTTCAGAACACCTCTACAAAAGCTCTGTTTTAACTCTATTCTAGAATTCTACTTTCAGAACACCTCTACAAAAGCTCTGTTTTAACTCTATTCTAGAATTCTACTTTCAGAACACCTCTACAAAAGCTCTGTTTTAACTCTATTCTAGAATTCTAGTTTCAGAACACCTCTATAACAGCTCTGTTTTAACTCTGTTCTAGAATTTTACTTTCAGAACACCTCTAGAACAGCTCTGTTTTAACTCTATTCTAGAATTCTACTTTCAGAACACCTCTAGAACAGCTCTGTTTTAACTCTATTCTAGAATTCTAGTTTCAGAACACCTCTAGAACAGCTCAGTTTTAACTCTGTTCTAGAATTCTAGTTTCAGAACACCTCTAGAACAGCTCAGTTTTAACTCTGTTCTAGAATTCTAGTTTCAGAACACCTCTGGAACAGCTCTGTTTTAACTCTATTCTAGTTTCAGAACACCTCTAGAACAGCTCTGTTTTAACTCTATTCTAGTTTCAGAACACCTCTAGAACAGCTCAGTTTTAACTCTATTCTAGAATTCTAGTTTCAGAACACCTCTAGAACAGCTCTACATTGTTCTAAAACTAGAATTCTAGTTTCAGTTGGTTTTCTAACTGCTTTGCTGTGACTCTAAAACAGGGTCTTTCTCTCTAAAACACTGAATAATGATATTCAAGGCTTTTTAAAGTATTGTCAAGCTTTCTTAGACATACAGTTGTCTTTACTGGATAATGAAAGAGGATTGTAGTTGACATTTGAAGTATTATGGTAATGCAACGTTTGAAATTGATTGGTTGAAATGTTGTTTGACACATTTGTTTGTCCTATTCAAGTGGTAAAATGAAAACTATAAGGGAAGACTTGCCTTATGTTGGTCAGTTCTGCCAGTGGGTGTATCTATCTGGCATGAATATTACAATGACTGTTGATGCTGTAATGCCTGCCTCTCCATTTCCATTTGTGTTAAGTTGATTGGGACATGCTCAGACATGCTCATTTCAAATGATGACTTGATTAAATATGAATCCTGACTCCCATGTGTCTGTTGAGATCTGTTTCTCCAATGGATGGATTGGATGGGAGGGACCTATATTACCTGGGTGTAATTTAGTTTAATCCGGTGTATTACTACTGCTTGGCTGGAACAGAATCCTGCACCCATCAAATATGCCTTTTATCTTTCATTCCGTTGTCCTCTAATCATTTTTGTTGTGGGGGGGGGGGGGGGGGGTAGATTGTGGTTTCTATCACTGTAATTGTCTGCATCATTTCCAATCCCCCATATATTTATTTTGTAAATATATACAGCACCAGTCAAAAGTTTGGACACAAACCCTGGAATGAGTATGTTTCTTAATTTTACTATTTTCAACATTGTAGAATAATGAAGACATCAAAACTATGAAATAACACATGGAATCATGTAGTAACCAAATGTTTTCAACAAAGCAAAATATATTTGAGATTCTTCAAAGTAGCCATCCTTTGCCTTTGACAGCTTTGCACACTCTCAATTCGCTTCATGAGGTAGTTACCTGGAATGTATTTCAATTAAGAGGTGTACCTTGTTAATTTGTGTAATTTATTTCCTTAATGTGAAGGATACGCCCCTTTTTCCCCCCCAATTTTCACCTAAAATGACATGCCCAAATCTAACAGCCTGTGGCTCAGGCCCTGAAGCAAGGATATGCATATTCTTGATACCATTTCAAAGAGAACACTTTGAACTTTCTGGAAATGTGAAATGAATGTAGGAGAATAACAGAATAGATTTGGTAAAAGATAATCCAAAGAAAGAAACTATCGTTCTTTTGTAAAAAAAAAAAAAAATGGTACCATCTTTGAAACGCAAGAGAAAGGCCGAAATGTATTATTTCAGCCCAGGTGCAATTTAGATGTTGTCCTCTAGATGGCAGCAGTGCACGTGCAATGTTTTAGACTGATCCAATTAACCATTGCATGTCCATTAAAAATGTTGTATGAAGACTGCCCAAATGTGCCTAATGTTTAATAACTTTTCATGTTCAAAATTATGCACTCTCCTCAAACAAAAGCATGGTATTCTTTCACTGTAATAGCTACTGTAAATTGGACAGTGCAGTTAGATTTACAAGAATTTAAGCTTTCTGCCCATATCAGATATGTGTATCCTGGGAAATGTTCTTGTTACTTACAACCTCATGCTAATCGCATTAGCCTACGTTAGCTCAACCGTCCCGTGGAAGGGACACCTATCCCGAAGAAGTTTTAATGCGTTTGAGCCAATCACTTGTGTTGTGACAAGGTAGGGTTGGTATACAGAAGATAGTCCTATTTGGTAAAAGACCATATTATGGCAAGAACAGCTAAAATAAGCAAAGAGAAACGACAGTCCATCATTACTTTAATAAGACATGAAGGTCAGTCGATACGGAAAATTTCAAGAACTTTGAAAGCTTATTCAAGTGCAGTCACAAAAACCATCAAGCGCTATGATGAAACTGTCTCTCATGAGGACCGCCACAGGAGTCTGCTACAGGAATCAGCTACAGGACCACTACATGAATCAGGCCTTCATGGTCGAATTGCTGCAAAGAAACCACTACTAAAGGACACCGATAAGAAAAAGAGACTTGCTTGGGCCAAGAAACACGAGCAATGGACATTAGACCGGTGGGAGTCTGTCCTTTGGCCTGATGAGTCCAAATTTGAGATTTTTGGTTCCAACTGTCGTGTCTTTGTGAGACGCAGAGTAGGTGAACGGATGACCTCCGCATGTGTGGTTCCCACAGGGAAGCATGGAGGAGGAGGTGTGGGGGTGTTTTGCTGGTGACACTGTCTGTGATTTATTTAGAATTCAAGGCACACTTAACCAGCATGGCTACCACAGCATTCTGCAGTGATACGCCATCTCATCTGGTTTGCGCTTAGTGGGACTATCATTTGTTTTTCAACAGGACAATGACCCAAAACACACCTCCAGGCTGTGTAAGGGCTATTTGACCATGAAGAAGAGTTATAGAGTGCTGCATCAGACAACCCGGGCTGTGGGAACTCCTTCAAGACTGTTGGAAAAGCATTCCAGGTGACTACCTCATGAAGCTGGTTGAGAGAAGAGTGTGCAAAAGTGTCAAGGCAAAGAGTGGCTACTTTGAAGAATCTCAAATATAAAGTATATTTTGATTTGTTTAACACTTTTTTTAGTTACATCATGATTCCGTGTGTTATTTCATCAGCTTCTTGATATGCCACACCTGTCAGGTGGAAGAATTATCTTGGCAAAAGAGAAATGTTCACTAACAGGGATGTAAACTTTGAGATAAGAATTTTGTAGGTATGGAATATTCCTGGGTTCTTTATTTCAGCTCATGAAACATGGGACCAACACTTTACATGTTGCATTTATATTTTTGTTCAGTGTGTGTGTGTGTGTGTGTGTGTGTGTGTGTGTGTGTGTGTGTGTGTGTGTGTGTGTGTGTGTGTACACACACACAGTGTATTTGGAAAGTAATTACTTTTTCCACATTTTGATACAGCCTTATTCTGAAATTGATTTAAAAAAATACTCAATCGACACACAATACCCCATAATGACAAAGCGAAAAAACATAAATACCATATTTACATAAGTATTCAGACCCTTTGCTATGATCCTGTTTCCATTGATCATCCTTGAGATGTTTCTACAACTTGGAGTCCACCTGTGGTAAATTCAACTGACTGGACATGATTTGGAAAGGCACACACCTGTCTATATAAGGTCCCACAGTTGACCTCGTCAGAGCAAAAACCAAGGCATGGGGTCGAAAGAATTGTCCGTAGAGCTCTGAGACAGTATTGTGTCGAGGCACAGATCTGGGGATGGGTACCAAAAAATGTCTGCAGCATTGAAGGTCCCCAAGAACACAGTGGCCTCCATCATTCTTAAATGGAAGAAGTTTGGAACCACCAAGACTCTTCCGAGAGCTGGCCGCCCGGCCAAACTGAGCAATCAGGGAGAAGGGCCTTGGTCAGGGAGGTAACCAAGATCCTGATGGTCACTCTGACAGAGGTCCAGAGTTCCTCTGTGGAGATGGCGGTACCTTCCAGAAGGACAACCATCTCCGCAGCACTTCACCAATCAAGCCTTTATGGTAGAGTGGCCAGACGGAAGCCACTCCTCAGTAAAAGGCACATGACAGCGCACTTGGAGTTTGCCAAAAGGCACCCAAAGACTCTCAGACCATGAAAAACAAGATTCTCTGGTCTGATGAAACCAAGATTGAACTCTTTGGCCTGAATGCTGAGCGTCACATCTGGAGGAAACCTGGCACCATCCCTACGGTGAATCATGGTGGTGGCAGCATAGTGATGTAGGGATGTTTTTCAGCGGCAGGGACTGGGAGACTAGTTAGGACTGAAGGAAAGATGAACGGAGCAAAGTACAGAGAGATCCTTGATGAAAACCTTCTCAAGAGCACTCAGGACCTGAGACTGGGGTGAAGGTTCACCTTCCAACAGGACAACGACCCTAAGCACACAGCCAAGACAACGCAGGAGTGGCTTTGGGACAAGTGTCTGAATGTCCTTGAGTGGCCCAGCCAAAGTCTGGACTTAAACCCGATCTAACATCTATGGAGAGAACTGAAAATAACTGTACAGCAACGCTCCCCATCCAACCTGACAGAGCTTGAGAGGATCTGCAGAGAAGAATGGGAGAAACTCCCCAAATACAGGTGTGCCAAGGTTGTAGGGTCATATCCAAGAATACTCGAGGCTGTCATCGATGCCAAAGGTGCTTCAACAAAGTACTGAGTAAAGAGTCTGAATACTTATGTAAATGTGATATTTCAGGCTTCTTTTTTTATAAATTTGCAAACATTTCAAAAAACTGTTTTTGCTTTGTCATTTATGAGGTATTGTGTTTAGATTGATGAGGGGAAAAAACAATATTCCATTTTAGAACAAGGCTGTGACGTAACAATGTGGAAAAAGTGAAGGGGTCGGAATACATTCTGAATGCACTGTATATTTTTTTTGTATTTTTCTCCTAACCCTACCACCCCTCTCCTAACCCTACCACCCCTCTCCTAACCCTACCACCCCTCTCCTAACCCTACCACCCCTCTCCTATCCTACCACCCCTCCCCTAACCCTACCACCCCTCCCCTAACCCTACCACCCCTCCCCTAACCCTACCACCCCTCCCCTAAACCTACCACCCCTCTCCGAACCATACCACCCCTCTCCTAACCCTACCACCCCTCCCCCTACCCTACCACCCCTCCCCCTACCCTACCACCCCTCTCCTAACCCTACCACCCCTCCCCTAACCCTACCACCCCTCCCCTAACCCTACCACCCCTCCCCTAACCCTACCACCCCTCTCCTAACCCTACCACCCCTCTCCTAACACTACCTCCCTAACCCTACCACCCCTCTCCTAACCCTACCACCCCTCTCCTATCCTACCACCCCTCTCCTATCCTACCACCCCTCTCCTATCCTACCACCCCTCCCCTAACCCTACCACCCCTCTCCGAACCCTACCACCCCTCCCCTAACCCTACCACCCCTCCCCTAAAACTACCACCCCTCCCCTAACCCTACCACCCCTCCCCTAAAACTACCACCCCTCTCCTAACCCTACCACCCCTCTCCTTACCCTACCACCCCTCCCCTAACCCTACCACCCCTCTGGGACCTTCCAGTCCCATCCTTCAGCTCCACTCAAGCCCTCCCATCTATATCTGAAGACCAGTCCCATCCTTCAGCTCCCCTCAACCCCTCCCATCTATCTCTGAAGACCAGTCCCATCCTTCAGCTCCCCTCAACCCCTCCCATCTATCTCTGAAGACCTTCCAGTTTAGATTTCTACTGGTCATATTTTCCCACTGTGTTGTGATATTTCACAAAAGTTCTGAACATTTCTTGTCCTCCAAGAGTTTCTGAATCTTCTCTCTCCCTCATCGGTCTTCGCTGGGTCAGTTGGTCCTCATGAGTCACTGACATATGTTCACCTGTAGAGGGCGCTCTGCTGTCACAATTCAACCCCCTTACTGTTCTAGGTTCAGTTTGGTGTTGTCTTCCCCACTAACGGTAGGGTTTAAGTGGAGTACAGGGCTGATGCTGGACATCTGTGTCTTGAACCAGGAAGGACATCTGTTCTCTGTTATTCTGAATGCTGCTGTTCTCACCTCTACTGAACACACTGGTCACATAGTTAATCATCTCTCATACAGCACATTACAGATATGAACAACTGTGTTTATGTTCATATCTGATACAGCACATTACAGATATGAACAACTGTGTTTATGTTCATATCTCATACAGCACATTACAGATATGAACAACTGTGTTTATGTTCATCTCTCATACAGCACATTACAGATATGAACAACTGTGTTTATGTTCATCTCTGATACAGCATATTACAGATATGAACAACTGTGTTTATGTTCATCTCTCGTACAGCACATTACAGATATGAACAACTGTGTTTATGTTCATCTCTCATACAGCACATTACAGATATGAACAACTGTGTTTATGTTCATCTCTCATACAGCACATTACAGGTATGAACAACTGTGTTTATTTTCATCTCTCATACAGCACATTACAGATATGAACAACTGTGTCCCCCTCTCCCCCCTCTTCTCCCTCCTCCCCGCTCTCCTCCCCCTTCTCTTCCCCCTCTCTGCTCTCTCTTCTCCCTCCTCCCCCTCTCACTCTTCACCCCTGTGAGCTCTGTTATTATTACGACAGTGGGGGCCCAGGATGTGTTGAAGTCAAATAAAACAAACCTAATCACACATCTATGCACCCCTATCCCACCACACAGTCGCACTTAATCCATACTCACAGAGGGAGGAGAGCGAGAGAGAGAGAGGGGCTCTCTTCACAAACAGACACAAACACACCCCACAGAGCCCCAGGACAGCAACACAATTAGACCCAACCAAATCATGAGAAAACAAAAAGATAATTCTTTCCAATGTGCCAAATAATTAACAAAAAAACAGGGCAAACTAGAATGATATTTGGCCCTAAACAGAGAGTACACAGTGGCAGAATACCTGACCACTGTGACTGGCCCAAACTTAAGGAAAGCTTTGACTATGTACAGACTCAGTGAGCATAGCCTTGCTATTGAGAAAGGCCGCCGTAGGCAGACATGGCTCTCAAGAGAAGACAGGCTATGTGCACACTGCCCACAAAATGAGATGGAAACTGAGCTGCACTTCCTAACCTCCTGCCAAATGTATGACCATATTAGAGACACATATTTCCCTCAGATTACACAGACCCACAAAGAATTTTAAAACAAAGCCAATTTTGATAAACTCCCATATCTACTGGGTGAAATACCACAGTGTGCCATCGCAGCAGCAAGATGTGTGACCTGTTGCCACAAGAAAAGGGCAACCAGTGAAGAACAAACACCATTGTAAATACAACCCATATTTATGCTTATTTATTTTCCCTTTTCTACATTAACCATTTGTACATCGTTACAACACTGTGTATATATACATATGACATTTGTAATGTCTTCATTCTTTTGGAACTTCTGTGAGTAATGTTTATTGTTCATTTTTTTCCACTTTTGTTTATCTATTTCATTGCTTTGGCGAAGTTAACATATGTTTTCCATGACAATAAAGCCCCTTGAATTGAATTGAATGGAAAGGCAGACATAGAGAGAGAGGCTGACAGACAGAGAGATAGAGAGGCTGACAGAGAGAGAGAGAGAGGGGCTGGTAGAGGCAGAGAGAGAGAGAGGTCGACAGAGGTAGAGAGAGAGAGGCTGACAGACATGGTGGGAGGGAGAGAGAGGCTGACAGACATAGTGGGAGGGAGAGAGAGGCAGACAGACGTAGTGGGAGGGAGAGAGGCAGACAGATGTAGTGGGAGGGAGAGAGGCAGACAGATGTAGTGGGAGGGAGAGAGAGAGAGGCAGACAGACGTAGTGGGAGGGAGAGAGAGGCAGACAGACGTAGTGAGAGAGAGAGAGGCAGACAGACGTAGTGGGAGGGAGAGAGAGGCAGACAGACGTAGTGGGAGGGAGAGAGAGAGAGGCAGACAGACGTAGTGGGAGGGAGAGAGAGGCAGACAGACGTAGTGGGAGGGAGAGAGAGGCAGACAGACGTGGTGGGAGGGAGAGAGAGGCAGACAGACGTAGTGGGAGGGAGAGAGAGGCTGACAGACATGGTGGGAGGGAGAGAGAGGCAGACAGACGTAGTGGGAGGGAGAGAGAGGCAGACAGACGTAGTGGGAGGGAGAGAGAGGCAGACAGACGTAGTGGGAGGAAGAGAGAGGCAGACAGACGTAGTGGGAGGGAGAGAGAGAGAGGCAGACAGACGTAGTGGGAGAGAGAGAGAGTAGATTAGTTTCATATTAATCTGTTCTCCCCAGTCGGTTCAGGAGGAGGACCATGGTGAGCTCTTCTTCTAATAAGGAACTATTCATGGTTCTACTTCCTGACTGCTCTGCATCAGGCTGGGATTTGGCATTGAGGAAATATGAGCAATAGTGAATCATTTGTTATGTCCTCTTACTTACAGATGTTCTCTCTCAATTCAAAGGGCTTTATTGGCGTGGGAAACATCTGTTTACATTGCCAAAGCAAGTGAAATAGATAATAAACAAAAGTGAAATAAACAAGAAATTAACAGTAAACATTAGTCACAAAAGTTTCAAAAGAATAGAGACATTTCAAATGTCATATTATTGCCATGTGCAGTGTTGTAACGATGTGCAAATAGTTGAAGTACAAAACTCTCAAATACACTCTCTCACTCACACACACACCTTTTGTATCTCTCTCTTTCCCTTGTGCAAACACATGCCTGCTGTGGTGATATCTCCCAATATCTCTCTCCCAGTAATCTTTAACTGCCTTAGAAAGAGAACGCTAACCACTGATTATGTTCCCTGTTATCACAGTAGTAGATACACTGTGGGTTGGGTCAGTCCCCATTACTGATAAACTAAGCTCTCACACAGTGTTTTCATT
>NW_021822697.1:330382-382882 GCF_901001165.1 Salmo trutta
AACAGGATCTCAGATCAGTATCTAGTATAGTACTGTAGTAGTTCCTCCCATATCTACCTGGAAACAGGATCTCAGATCAGTATCTAGGTGATAGTACTGTAGTAGTTCCTCCCATATCTACCTGGAACAGGATCTCAGTTCAGTATCTAGGTGATAGTACTGTAGTAGTTCCTCCCATATCTACCTGGAAACAGGATCTCAGTTCAGTATCTAGGTTATAGTACTGTAGTAGTTCCTCCCATATCTACCTGGAAACAGGATCTCAGTTCAGTATCTAGGTTATAGTACTGTAGTAGTTCCTCCCATATCTACCTGGAAACAGGATCTCAGTTCAGTATCTAGGTGATAGTACTGTAGTAGTTCCTCCCATATCTACCTGGAAACAGGATCTCAGTTCAGTATCTAGGTTATAGTACTGTAGTAGTTCCATATCTACCTGGAAACAGGATCTCAGTATGGTAGTGGGAAGGTGTCAGGTAACTTGGCAGGTTGGGCACACACACACACATTCTCCTGGCAGGACAGGTGGGTTAAGGTAGAGCAGACCAGGGACCACCTGGTAGCTTTAAGGGCTCTCCACGGTGATTTTCTACGGAGCTCCGTTTGTTTCGTGTTGCAAAAATGCAGTCGCACAAAAGTAGGTTGAGAGTTACGCAAACGAACCCCGTAGACTGTGTAGAACCCTTTAGTGTTACATAAAGCCACACCCACTGTGAGTCAGCTGTTTTACTGGTCTGCCTCCTACATCTAGGCCAAGATCAGACACAGATCCTCCTACATCTAGGCCAAGATCAGACACAGATCCTCCTTCATCTAGGCCAAGATCAGACACAGATCCCCTTTCAAAAGGAAAGTCACAGCCTTTATGTCAAATTCACTACTGATATTTACCATGTTCTTGCAACAAAATCACTTTAATTGTAAATTCATGACTAGAGCATTGCTTTCTTTCTCCCTCTCTCCTCTTTACTCTCTCTCCCTCTTCTCCCTCCCACAGAAACCTTTTCAGGTGTCAAATCAGTTGACTTAATCGGTTTGATTTGATCACCAAAAAGAACCCCATAGACGACTCTTGTAACTGATACTTGCCTTGTTCTTGCAACAAAATACTACCGTAATTGTAAATTCATGAATAGAGCAATACTTTCTTTCTCTCTCATCTTTCTCTCCCTCTCTCTCTCTAGCTATCCCTCAAAAGAAACAGCCACGGACCGATGACGAGCGTCAATGGGTGTAAGTTGATATCAAGAAACTCCGATATCAGAAAACACCCCCTTTTCCGGAAAGTACCCGTTTGACTCCGCCCATTCTACGTCATGACAAGAAACCTTTTCAGGTATCAAATCAGTTTTTATTTGATTGCCAAACAATCAAGGATGTATATCAACACTAGGTTGAATATACTATGTATTGGGCATTGAGAGGCTTTGAAGCCACCGGTCGGCCATATTGGTACTCCCCAGTAGCAGTCATCCATAGGAATTAATGGAATTATACAGTATTTCAATTAAATGTTTCAAGGACAAAATTACATGTATTTTTTTTGTAGTGGGGACAGTAGCATTAGTAATCTCCCCAAAATTATACTTGAAGGAAAATGTTTATATATATTTATTTTTTATGTTTATGTTTAGCTCACGTGTAAAGTATTGTGGTGTCAGTAATAAAATAAAAGTGGCGTTAACGAATGTTGACGTGAATAAATGGATTTCTATAGCTTCCAGAATATGTTTTCCATCGGTAGGGGAGTGACAAGATGGAGGCGCGGCGGCTTCAACACAGCGCCCCGTATGTATTATCTAGTGTATTTATATAAATCATTGAACAGAACCACGCGGACGACTTTCTCTCTCTCTCTCTTTTAACGCGGTTTCCCCAATCATTCGTCAGAAGTTGGATCAAAACCTTTTTCCCGTAAGGCGGATTTCAGTCAGTCTATTTATTGAAGTTGTGAAAACTCAACTAGTTGCCGTCAGATCGTGAACTTGGTTCGCGTCTTGCCGCTTGCACTCGGTTCGGGGTTTCGGGAGAGAACTAGGATGTCTGCGGTTAAAGCGCTGCAACAGTGGTGTAAGGTCCAGGTTCAGGGTTACAGAGATGTCACTATCACCAATATGACAACTTCTTTCAGGGACGGGATGGCTTTCTGCGCCCTCATTCACCGAAACAGACCCGACCTCATGTAAGTAGAGGGCAGTATCGATAGAACTACTTCGAGAGTTGCGAAATTCTATGAGGAAGTTAATAAACTCGACAGTTTAAACAGAATGAGTCTTGATTTTTGTCTTAGTTCCTATGGTGACAGCGTAACCTGTATTTATTGCAACAAAGTAGCCCTTGTATGCAACACGAAATAAATATTATGTTAAAGTTTCCTTTCATTGCCTGGAGGTAGTATCCTGTAAGTATCAGTAGCCTAACAACATGGACATGAAAACCCTACAACTCTTGCCAACTCAACGTGGCAGTAAACATTTGTGCTTCCTTCCGATTTGTAAACTAATCCTCAAATTAAAAACGGAATTTGACACGATTTCTGAATATAACACTATCTGTATATCAGTGATAAAGCCTAGTCTTTTGTCAAATCTTTCTTTTAAAGACACAGTAGATTATAGGTTTACAGTAAACAGCTGATGAGAGGGTAACCATCTAAACATAACATTGACTATTTGAGATAATCAGTAGCCTAGGAAGTCTACTGTTTGAATGACAAGGCGTCTTTTCCACATGTTTCACTCAAAGGAGAACTCAGTCTAAAGACCCAAATCTTTAGACTGAGTTCTCCTTTGAGTGAAACATGTGGAAAAGACGCCTTGTCATTCAAACAGTAGACTTCCTAGGCTACTGATTATCTCAAATATATATATATATATATATATAATCAGTGGAAAACTGGTGTGTGATACTGACTGAGTTGCATTTTGACATTTTAATAATAGAAAAGTGAATCACTGGTCATAAGATGGAGTGACATCATTGATGCTGTCGTTATGATTGTGTGGTTGTCAAGTGAAGACGTTTTTGAATGATTCTGCAAAGGAGTCGGAGCAAATGGAATGGCATCCCATGTGTTTGACGTATTTTGATACCACCACTGATTTCACTACAGCCATTACCACGAGCCTGTTCTCCCCAATTATGGTGCCACCAACCTCCTGTGGACTAGATTGAGATCCAGGGAATAATGGCAGGTAGCTTGTGTCAGTGGGGTGTGAGATCCAGGGAATAATGGCAGGTAGCTTGCTTCAGAGGGGTGTGAGATCCAGGGAATAATGGCAGGTAGCTTGTGTCAGTGGGGTGTGAGATCCAGGGAATAATGGCAGGTAGCTTGTGTCAGTGGGGTGTGAGATCCAGGGAATAATGGCAGGTAGCTTGCGTCAGTGTGGTGTGAGATCCAGGGAATAATGGCAGGTAGCTTGCGTCAGTGTGGTGTGAGATCCAGGGAATAATGGCAGGTAGCTTGCGTCAGTGGGGTGTGAGATCCAGGGAATAATGGCAGGTAGCTTGCGTCAGTGGGGTGTGAGATCCAGGGAATAATGGCAGGTAGCTTGCGTCAGTGGGGTGTGAGATCCAGGGAATAATGGCAGGTAGCTTGCGTCAGTGGGGTGTGAGATCCAGGGAATAATGGCAGGTAGCTTGTTTCAGTGGGGTGTGAGATCCAGGGAATAATGGCAGGTAGCTTGCGTCAGTGGGGTGTGAGATCCAGGGAATAATGACAGGTAGCTTGTGTCAGTGGGGTGTGAGATCCAGGGAATAATGACAGGTAGCTTGTGTCAGTGGTGTTATTGATGTGTCGTGTCATCAACTAAATCTGTGCTTCTTCTCCTCAGTGACTTTGATTCCCTGAAGAAGGAGAATGTCTATGACAACAACCACCTGGTAAGTTACTGATGAAGACACACATACGTGTGATAGCGGGATGGCTCGGGTGGTTGATGTCCTTGAGAATTTTTTGGCCTTCCTGTGACATCGGGTGCTGTAGGTGTCGTCGTCGCCCCCCCCCCCCCGTGATGCCTTGGGCAGACCGCACACCCTCTGGAGAGCCCTGCTGTTGCGGGCTATGCAGTTGCCGTACCAGGCGATGATTCAGCCTGACAGGATGATCTCAATTGTGCATCTGTAAAAGTTTGAGGGTTTTAGGTGCCAAGACAAATTTCTTCAGCCATAGACTGCTATAGATTATACAGCCAGCTGAGTCTCACTACTCCACACCATAGACTACTATAGATTATACAGCCAGCTGATTCTCACCATAGACTACTATAGATTATACAGCCAGCTGAGTCTCACCATAGACTACTATAGATTATACAGCCAGCTGAGTCTCACTACTCCACACCATAGACTACTATAGATTATACAGCCAGCTGTCTCACCATAGACTACTATAGATTATACAGCCAGCTGACTGTCACTCCAGACCATAAACTCCAGAAAACTGACCACCATTTTAGCACCAATTCATTATATAGAGTGATATATCTAGCCCTAACACTCTACCACTATACTTCTGACATAGAACTACAGTAACATTCTACCACTATACTTCTGACATAGAACTACAGTAACATTCTACCACTATACTTCTGACATAGAACTACAGTAACATTCTACCACTATACTTCTGACATAGAACTACAGTAACATTCTACCACTATACTTCTGACATAGAACTACATTCTACCACTATACTTCTGACATAGAACTACAGTAACATTCTACCACTATACTTCTGACATAGAACTACAGTAACATTCTAGCCTCTGAATTATTCTGACATGGAACTACAGTAACATTCTAGCCTCTGAATTATTCTGACATAGAACTACAGTAACATTCTAGCCTCTGAATTATTCTGACATAGAACTACAGTAACATTCTAGCCTCTGAATTATTCTGACATAGAACGACAGTAACATTCTAGCCTCATGGAAAATATTAGTGTTATTTCGAACAACCAACGAGCAACTCTGCCGTACACCAGCTGCATATTGAACGTTGAGATTACCAGAGGCCAGTCTCTATGGCAATGACAAGGAGTGGAATGTTAGCTACAGAGCTACACTACCCACAGCTCTGTGTCATGCAGGCCAGTTATTAATGATTAATGTAGTTGCCATAGTTACATGTCCTCTGAAAGCATAACAGGGCCATATCAACAGTTGGAAATTTGTGGGAATTTCTCCCGTTAGATTCCACACATACATTTTCACTTTTGTTTTGGAATGATCCTGTTCCCCCCTTTCCTCAGGGCAGGGAGAGAGAAGGGAGAGGTTAGCCTGGAGGTTTCCTCAGGGCAGGGAGAGAGAAGGGAGAGGTTAGCCTGGAGGTTTCCTCAAGGCAGGAGAGAGAAGGGAGAGGTTAGCCTGGAGGTTTCCTCAGGGCAGGGAGAGAGAAGGGAGAGGTTAGCCCGGAGGTTTCCTCAGGGCAGGGAGAGAGAAGGGAGAGGTTAGCCTGGAGGTTTCCTCAGGGCAGGGAGAGAGAAGGGAGAGGTTAGCCTGGAGGTTTCCTCAGGGCAGGGAGAGAGAAGGGAGAGGTTAGCCCGGAGGTTTCCTCAGGGCAGGGAGAGGTTAGCCCGGAGGTTTCCTCAGGGCAGGGAGAGAGAAGGGAGAGGTTAGCCTGGAGGTTTCCTCAGGGCAGGGAGAGAGAAGGGAGAGGTTAGCCCGGAGGTTTCCTCAGGGCAGGGAGAGGTTAGCCCGGAGGTTTCCTCAGGGCAGGGAGAGAGAAGGGAGAGGTTAGCCCGGAGGTTTCCTCAGGGCAGGGAGAGAGAAGGGAGAGGTTAAGCCCGGAGGTTTCCTCAGGGCAGGGAGAGAGAAGGGAGAGGTAGCCCGGAGGTTTCCTCAGGGCAGGGAGAGAGAAGGGAGAGGTTAGCCTGGAGTTTTCCTCAGGGCAGGGAGAGAGAAGGGAGAGGTTTAGCCTTGAGGTTTCCTCAGGGCAGGGGAGAAGGAGAAGGGAGAGGTTAGCCTGGAGGTTTCCTCAGGGCAGGGAGAGAGAAGGGAGAGGTTAGCCCGGAGGTTTCCTCAGGGCAGGGAGAGGTTAGCCCGGCGGTTTCCTCAGGGCAGGGAGAGGTTAGCCCGGCGGTTTCCTCAGGGCAGGGAGAGGTTAGCCCGGAGGTTTCCTCAGGGCAGGGAGGGGTTAGCCCGGAGGTTTTCCTCAGGGCAGGGAGGGGTTAGCCCGGAGGTTTTCCTCAGGGCAGGGAGAGGTTAGCCCGGAGGTTTTCCTCAGGGCAGGGAGAGGTTAGCCCGGAGGTTTTCCTCAGGGCAGGGAGAGGTTAGCCCCGAGGTTTTCCTCAGGGCAGGGAGAGGTTAGCCCGGAGGTTTTCCTCAGGGCAGGGAGAGGTTAGCCCGGAGGTTTTCCTCAGGGCAGGGAGAGGTTAGCCCGGAGGTTTTCCTCAGGGCAGGGAGAGGTTAGCCCGGAGGTTTTCCTCAGGGCAGGGAGAGGTTAGCCCGGAGGTTTTCCTCAGGGCAGGGAGAGGTTAGCCCGGAGGTTTTCCTCAGGGCAGGGAGAGGTTAGCCCGGAGGTTTTCCTCAGGGCAGGGAGAGGTTAGCCCGGAGGTTTTTCCTCAGGGCAGGGATGAGGTTAGCCGGAGGTTTTCTCAGGGCAGGGAGAGTGTTAGCCCGGAGTTTTCCTCAGGGCAGGGAGAGGTTAGCCCGGAGGTTTTCCTCAGGGCAGGGAGAGGTTAGCCCGGAGGTTTTCCTCAGGGCAGGGAGAGGTTAGCCCGGAGGTTTTCCTCAGGGCAGGGAGAGGTTAGCCCGGGGTTTTCCTCAGGGCAGGGAGAGGTTAGCCCGGAGGTTTCCTCAGGGCAGGGAGAGGTTAGCCCGGAGGTTTTCCTCAGGGCAGGGAGAGGTTAGCCCGGAGGTTTTCCTCAGGGCAGGGAGAGGTTAGCCCGGAGGTTTTCCTCAGGGCAGGGAGAGGTTAGCCCGGAGGCTTTTCTCAGGGCAGGGAGAGGTTAGCCCGGAGCTTTTCCTCATGGCAGGGAGAGTTAGCCCGGAGCTTTTCCTCAGGGCAGGGAGAGGTTAGCCCGGAGCTTTTCCTCAGGGCAGGGAGAGGTTAGCCCGGAGCTTTTCCTCAGGCAGGGAGAGGTTAGCCCGGAGCTTTTCCTCAGGGCAGGGAGAGGTTAGCCCGGAGCTTTTCCTCAGGGCAGGGAGAGGTTAGCCCGGAGCTTTTCCTCAGGGCAGGAGAGAGTTAGCCAGGCGGGGAGGTTAGCCGGAGCTTTTCCTCAGGGCAGGGAGAGGTTAGCCCGGAGCTATTCCTCAGGGCAGGGAGAGGTTAGCCCGGAGCTTTTCCTCAGGGCAGGAGAGGTTAGCCCGGAGCTTTTCCTCAGGGCAGGGAGAGGTTAGCCCGGAGCTTTTCCTCAGGGCAGGGAGAGGTTAGCCCGGAGCTTTTCCTCAGGGCAGGGAGAGGTTAGCCCGGAGCTTTTCCTCAGGGCAGGGAGAGGTTAGCCCGGAGCTTTTCCTCAGGGCAGGGAGAGGTTAGCCCGGAGCTTTTCCTCAGGGCAGGGAGAGGTTAGCCCGGAGCTTTTCCTCAGGGCAGGGAGAGGTTAGCCCGGAGCTTTTCCTCTGGGCAGGGAGAGGTTAGCCCGGAGCTTTTCCTCTGGGCAGGGAGAGGTTAGCCCGGAGGTTTCCTCTGGGCAGGGAGAGGTTAGCCCGGAGATTTCCTCAGGGCAGGGCGAGAGAAGGGAGAGGTTAGCCCGGAGGTTTCAACTGTGTGTGTGTGTCATGGCTGGCCTGCCTTCAGAAGTGAAAGTTGGATCATAGTAATGTAAACAGCTTTTTATAGCTGTAGTGATGAACTGATAAGTCAGCCGGTTTCAGACACAGACATGTTGTTTATCAAATCATGTTGTCACGGGCCACAGCTCAAATGGCACCCTATTCCCTAAATAGTGCACTACTTTTCACCAGGGTCCACAGGGCTTGGGTCAAATGTAGTGGACTTTATAGGGAACAGGGCCCTACTTGGAATGCTGTTATGGAGTAGCTCTTCTGTCCTTCCCTTCTGCTTCCATGGAGTTGGAGTTCCAGGAAATGGTGTGGATGAGGGGAGCATGTCCTGCTGCAGACACACACACACACACACACACACACACACACACACACACACACACACACACACACACACACACACACTTTGACTGTTGAAACCCCCGGGCTTTCCATTCTTTCTCCTAGTCATCAGGAAAGCCAGGAACATTTCTGACTTGAAAGTGAGGAATCTAACAGGAGAAATTCCCAAGAACTCCAGACTGTTGATGGTCCTGCAATGGTTTCTCTTTAAGTCCTGAATCTCTGCTGTGATCTATCCTGTCCTGTCTTTATATGTCTGTTTCTCTTTCCTGAATCTCTGCTGTGATCTATCCTGTTTTTACATGTCTGTTTCTCTTTCCTGAATCATTGCTGTGATCTATCCTGTTTTTACATGTCTGTTTCTCTTTCCTGAATCATTGCTGTGATCTATCCTGTTTTTACATGTCTGTTTCTCTTTCCTGAATCTCTGCTGTGATCTATCCTGTTTTTACATGTCTGTTTCTCTTTCCTGAATCTCTGCTGTGATCTATCCTGTTTTTACATGTCTGTTTCTCTTTCCTGAATCATTGCTGTGATCTATCCTGTCTTGTCTGTTTTCTTCTCATACTTTATTTGTTCTGGTGTAAAAACTAAGCTGTAGTACCAGGCCAGCCAGCCTGCCTGGCCAGCCAGCCAGGCCAGCCAGCCAGCCTGCCAGCCAGCCAGCCTGGCCAGCCAGCCAGGCCAGCCAGCCAGCCTGCCAGCCAGCCAGCCAGGCCAGCCAGCCAGGCCAGCTACTTCAGTTGCTTGGGCTGTATTCACACACATAGTCCATTACAACACTAAGACCTACATAGCAGCTACTGTAAACAAGGAGTTAACACACATTCTGCCTTGCAAATTCAGAAATTAGTGGACAGGGATTTTTTAAACACAGAAATGGTAACAAAGACATCTCTCATTCTCACACACAAAGTCACTTTACCAGTTATTTCAGTCATGTGTGGTGTGGGAGTGTTGGAATGAGAACAGCGCTTTGTCTCTGCCTCTATAGACCAATGGGAGTGTTGGAATGAGAACAACACTGTCTCTGAGTCTCTGCCTCTATAGACCAATGGGAGTGTTGGAATGAGAACAAGACTTTGTCTCTGAGTCTCTGCCTCTATAGACCAGTCCCTGAGTCAGCAGATCTCCATATCTACAGTGTGTTGTAGCATGGTTCTGTCAATCTTGATAACAATATCTAAATCACATGTTATTGGTCACATGCTTGGTAAACAACAGGTGTAGACTAACAGCTGATTGGTCCTTCCCAACAAGGGAGAGAGAAAGAACATAGACAAGTAGTACAACAGTAATCACACGTCAATAAACACACAATGAGTAACGATAACTTGGCTCTATACACAATGAGTAACGATAACTTGGCTCTATACACAATGAGTAACGATAACTTGGCTCTATACACAATGAGTAACGATAACTTGGCTCTATACACAATGAGTAACGATAACTTGGCTATATACACACTGAGTAACGATAACTTGGCTCTATACACACTGAGTAACGATAACTTGGCTCTATACACACTGAGTAACGATAACTTGGCTCTATACACACTGAGTAACGATAACTTGGCTCTATACACAGTGAGTAACGATAATTTGGCTAAATACACAATGAGTAACGATAACTTGGCTATATACACAATGAGTAACGATAACTTGGCTCTATACACAATGAGTAACGATAACTTGGCTCTATACACACTGAGTAACGATAACTTGGCTCTATACACACTGAGTAACGATAACTTGGCTCTATACACACTGAGTAACGATAACTTGGCTCTATACACACTGAGTAACGATAACTTGGCTATATACACACTGAGTAACGATAACTTGGCTATATACACAATGAGTAACGATAACTTGGCTATATACACAATGAGTAACGATAACTTGGCTATATACACAATGAGTAACGATAACTTGGCTCTATACACAATGAGTAACGATAACTTGGCTCTATACACAATGAGTAACGATAACTTGGCTCTATACACAATGAGTAACGATAACTTGGCTCTATACACAATGAGTAACGATAACTTGGCTCTATACACAATGAGTAACGATAACTTGGCTCTATACACAATGAGTAACGATAACTTGGCTCTATACACAATGAGTAACGATAACTTGGCTCTATACGCAATGAGTAACGATAACTTGGCTCTATACGCACTGAGTAACGATAACTTGGCTCTATACGCACTGAGTAACGATAACTTGGCTATATACGCACTGAGTAACGATAACTTGGCTCTGTACGCACTGAGTAACGATAACTTGGCTCTGTACGCACTGAGTAACGATAACTTGGCTCTGTACGCACTGAGTAACGATAACTTGGCTCTGTACGCACTGAGTAACGATAACTTGGCTCTGTACGCAATGAGTAACGATAACTTGGCTCTGTACGCAAGAGTAACGATAACTTGGCTTCTGTACGCACCGAGAGTAACGATAACTTGGCTCTGTACGCATCCGAGTAAAGCTATACTTGGCTCTGTACGCACCGAAGTAACGATAACTTGGCTCTGTACGCACCGAGTAACGATAACTTGGCTCTGTACGCACCGAGTAACGATAACTGGCTCTGTACCACCGAGTAACGGTAACTGGCTCTGTACGCACGAGTAACGTAACTTGGCTCTGTACGCACCGAGTAACGGTAACTTGGCTCTGTACGCACCGAGTAACGATAACTTGGCTCTGTACGCACCGAGTAACGATAACTTGGCTCTGTACGCACCGAGTAACGATAACTTGGCTCTGTACGCACCGAGTAACGGTAACTTGGCTCTGTACGCACCGAGTAACGGTAACTTGGCTCTGTACGCACCGAGTAACGGTAACTTGGCTCTGTAACGCACCGAGTAAACGGTAACTTGCTCTGTACGCACCGAGTAACGGTAACTTGGCTCTGTACGCACCGAGTAACGGTAACTTGGCTCTGTACGCACCGAGTAACGGTACACTGGCTCTGTACGCACCGAGTACGGTAACTTGGCTCTGTTACGCACCGAGTACACGGTAACTTGGCTCTGTAGCACCGAGTAACGGTAACTTGGCTCTGTCGCACGCGTAACGGTACTTGGCTCTGTACGCACCGAGTAACGGTAACTTGGCTCTGTACGCACCGAGTAAACGGTAACTTGGCTCTGTACGCACCGAGTAACGGTAACTTGGCTCTGTACGCACCGAGTAACGGTAACTTGGCTCTGTACGCACCGAGTAACGGTACTTGGCTCTGTAACGCACCGAGTAACGGTAACTTGGCTCTGTACGCACCGAGTAACGGTAACTTGGCTCTGTACGCACCGAGTAACGGTAACTTGGCTCTGTACGCACCGAGTAACGGTAACTTGGCTCTGTACGCACCGAGTAACGGTAACTTGGCTCTGTACGCACCGAGTAACGGTAACTTGGCTCTGTAAGCACCGAGTAAGGTACTGGCTTGTACGCACCGAGTAACGGTAACTTGGCTCTGTACGCACCGAGTAACGGTAACTTGGCTCTGTACGCACCGAGTAACGGTAACTTGGCTCTGTACGCACCGAGTAACGGTAACTTGGCTCTGTACGCACCGAGTAACGGTAACTTGGCTCTGTACGCACCGAGTAACGGTAACTTGGCTCTGTACGCACCGAGTAACGGTAACTTGGCTCTGTACGCACCGAGTAACGGTAACTTGGCTCTGTACGCACCGAGAACGGTAACTTGGCTCTGTACGCACCGAGTAACGGTAACTTGGCTCTGTACGCACCGAGTAACGGTAACTTGGCTCTGTAACGCACCGAGTAACGGTAACTTGGCTCTGTACGCAACCGAGTAAAGGTAACTTGGCTCTGTACGCACCGAGTAACGGTAACTTGGCTCTGTACGACTACACGCGTAGTAACGGTAACTTGCTCTGTACGCACCGAGTAACGGTAACTTGGCTCTGTACCACCGGAGTAACGGTAACTTTGGCTCTGTACGCACTCGAGTAACGGTAACTTGGCTCTGTACGCACCGAGTTAACGGTATACTGTGGGCTCTGTACGCACCGAGTAACGGTACTTGGCTCTGTACGCACCGAGTACGGTAATTGCTCTGTACGCACCGAGTACGTAAAACTTGGGCTCTGTACGCACCGAGCTACGGTACCTTGGCCTCTGTACGCTATGCCGAGTAACGGTAACTTGGCTCTGCTACGCACCGAAGTACGGTACTTGCTATTACGTCACCGATTAACTTGGCTTGTACGCATCCGAGTAACGGTAACTTGGCTATGTACGCACCGAGTAACGGTAACTTGGCTATGTACGCACCGAGTAACGGTAACTTGGCTATGTACGCACCGAGTAACGGTAACTTGGCTATGTACGCACCGAGTAACGGTAACTTGGCTATGTACGCACCGAGTAACGGTAACTTGGCTATGTACGCACCGAGTAACGGTAACTTGGCTATGTACGCACCGAGTAACGTAACTTGGCTATGTACGCACCGAGTAACGGTAACTTGGCTATGTACGCACCGAGTAACGGTAACTTGGCTATGTACGCACCGAGTAACGGTAACTTGGCGTATGTACGCACCGTACGGTAACCTTGGCTATGTACGCACCGAGTAACGGTAACTTGGGCTATGTACGCACCGAGTAACGGTAACTTGGCTATGTACGCACCGAGTAACGGTAACTTGCTATGTACGCACCGAGTAACGGTAACTTGGCTATGTACGCACCGAGTAACGGTAACTTGGCTATGTACGCAAACCGAGTAACGGTAACTTGGCTATGTACGCACCGAGTAACGTAACTTGCTATGTACGCAACCGATAACGGTACTTGGCTATGTACCACCGAGTAACGGTAAACTTGCTATGTACGCAACCGAGTAACGTAACTTGGCTATGTACGCACCGAGTAACGGTAACTTGGCTAGGTAAGCGCACCGAGTAACGGATAACTTGGCTATGTACGCACCGAGTAACGATAACTTGGCTATGTACGCACCGAGTAACGATAACTTGGCTATGTACGCACCGAGTAACGATAACTTGGCTTGTACGGCACCGAGTAACGATAACTTGGCTATGTACGCACCGAGTAACGATACTTGGCTATGTACGCACCGAGTAACGATAACTTGGCTATGTACGCACCGAGTAACGGTAACTTGGCTATGTACGCACCGAGTAACGGTAACTTGGCTATGTACGCACCGAGTAACGATAACTTGGCTATGTACGCACCGAGTAACGATAACTTGGCTATGTACGCACCGAGTAACGATAACTTGGCTATGTACGCACCGAGTAACGATAACTTGGCTATGTACGCACCGAGTAACGATAACTTGGCTATGTACGCACCGAGTAACGATAACTTGGCTATGTACGCACCGAGTAACGATAACTTGGCTATGTACGCACCGAGTAACCGATAACTTGGCTATGTACGCACCGAGTAACGATAACTTGGCTATGTACGCCCCGGTAACGATAACTTGGCTATGTACGCACCGAGTAACGATAACTTGGCTATGTACGCACCGAGTAACGATAACTTGGCTATGTACGCACCGAGTAACGATAACTTGGCTATGTACGCACCGAGTAACGATAACTTGCTATGTACGCACCGAGTAACGATAACTTGGCTATGTACGCACCGGTAACGATAACTTGGCTATGTACGCACCGAGTAACGATAACTTGGCTATGTACGCACCGAGTAACGATAACTTGGCTATGTACGCACCGAGTAACGATAACTTGGCTATGTACGCAATGAGTAACGATAACTTGGCTATATAGACAGGGTACCAGTACTGAGTCAATGTGCAGGGGTACGAGGTAATGGAGATCCTATGTAGATAGTCTGGTTAACTATTTAGCAGTCTAATGGCTTGGGGGTAGAAGCTGGTCAGGGTCCTGTTGGTTCCAGACTTGGTACATCGTTATCGCTTGCCGTGCGGTAGCGTAGAATGAGAACAGTCTATGACTTGGGTGGCTTTAGTCTGACAATTTTTAGGGCCTTCCTCTGACACCGCCTGGTATAGAGGTCCTGGATGGCAGGAAGCTCGGCCCCAGTGATGTACTGGGCCGTACACACTACCCTCTGTAGTGCCTTGTGGACGGATGCCAAGCAGTTGGCAGCACGGCGAGATGCTCTCAGCGGTGCAGCTGTAGAACTTTTTGAGGATCTGAGGACCCATGCCAAATCTTTTCAGCCTGCTGAGGGGGAAGAGATGTTGTCGTGCTTTCTTGTTCTGTGCTCCCAGGCATTCCAACGTTCTTGATATCTCTTTGTTCCCAGGTGTACAGCCTTCTATGTATCTGTGTGTTCCAGCCTTCTATGTATCTGTGTGTTCCAGCCATCTATGTATCTGTGGGTTCCAGCCATCTATGTATCTGTGTGTTCCAGCCTTCTATGTATCTGTGTGCTCCAGCCTTCTATATATCTGTGCGCTCCAGCCTTCTATATATCTGTGTGTTCCAGCCTTCTATATATCTGTGTGCTCCAGCCTTCTATATATCTGTGTGCTCCAGCCTTCTACAGTGGGGGGAAAAAAGTATTTGATCCCCTGCTGATTTTGTACGTTTGCCCACTTACAAAGAAATTATCAGTCTATAATTTTAATGGTAGGTTTATTTGAACAGTGAGAGACAGAATAACAACAAAAAAATCCTGAAAAACGCATGTCAAAATGTTATAAAATGATTTGCATTTTAATGAGAGAAATAAGTATTTGACCCCTCTGCAAAACATGATTTAGTACTTGGTGGCAAAACCCTTGTTGGCAATCACAGAGGTCAGACGTTTCTTGTAGTTGGCCACCAGGTTTGCACACATCTCAGGAGGGATTTTGTCCCACTCCTCTTTGCAGATCTACCCATACCCATCCACGACCCATTTTCAATGCCCTGGCTGAGTGAAGGAGGTTCTCACCCAAGATTTGACGGTACATGGCCCCGTCCATCGTCCCTTTGATGCGGTGAAGTTGTCCTGTCCCCTTAGCAGAAAAACACCCCCAAAGCATAATGTTTCCACCTCCATGTTTGACGGTGGGGATGGTGTTCTTGGGGTCATAGGCAGCATTCCTCCTCCTCCAAACACGGCGAGTTGAGTTGATGCCAAAGAGCTCCATTTTGGTCTCATCTGACCACAACACTTTCACCCAGTTGTCCTCTGAATCATTCAGATGTTTATTGGCAAACTTCAGACGGGGATGTATATGTATTCTTGAGCACGGGGACCTTGCGGGCGCTGCAGGATTTCAGTCCTTCACGGCGTAGTGTGTTACCAATTGTTTTCTTGGTGACTATGGTCCCTGCTGCCTTGAGATCATTGACAAGATCCTCCCGTGTAGTTCTGGGCTGATTCCTCACCGTTCTCATTGCAACCCCACGAGGTGAGATTTTGCATGGAGCCCCAGGCTGAGGGATATTGACAGATCTTTTGTGTTTCTTCCATTTGCGAATAATCGCACCAAATGTTGTCACCTTCTCACCAAGCTGCTTGGCGATGGTCTTGTAGCCCATTCCAGCCTTGTGTAGGTCTACAATCTTGTCCCTGACATCCTTGGAGAGCTCTTTGGTCTTGGCCATGGTGGAGAGTTTGGAATCTGATTGATTGATTGCTTCTGTGGACAGGTGTCTTTTATACAGGTAACAAGCTGAGATTAGGAGCACTCCCTTTAAGAGTGTGCTCCTAATCTCAGCTCGTTACCTGTATAAAAGACACCTGGGAGCCAGAAATCTTTCTGATTGAGAGGGGGTCAAATACTTATTTCCCTCATTAAAATGCAAATCAATTTATAACATTTTTGACATGCGTTTTTCTGGATTTTTTTGTTGTTATTCTGTCTCTCACTGTTCAAATAAACCTACCATTAAAATTATAGACTGATCCTTTCTTTATCAGTGGGCAAACGTACAAAATCAGCAGGGGATCAAATACTTTTTTATATATATCTGTGTGTTCCCGCCTTCTATATGTCTGTGTGTTCCTGCCTTCTATATGTCTGTGTGTTCCCGCCTTCTATATGTCTGTGTGTTCCTGCCTTCTATATATCTGTGTGTTCCAGCCCTCTATATGTCTGTGTGTTCCAGCCTTCTATATGTCGGTGTGTTCCAGCCTTCTATATGTCTGTGTGTTCCAGCCTTCTATATGTCTGTGTGCTCCAGCCTTCTATATTTCTGTGTGCTCCAGCCTTCTGTATGTCTGTGTGCTCCAGCCTTCTATATGTCTGTGTGCTCCAGCCTTCTATATGTCTGTGTGTTCCAGCCTTCTATATGTCTGTGTGCTCCAGCCTTCTATATATCTGTGTGCTCCAGCCTTCTATATGTCTGTGTGCTCCAGCCTTCTATATATCTGTGTGCTCCCAGGCGTTCCGGGTAGCGGAGGATGAGTTGGGGATCCCAGCTCTGTTAGATGCTGAGGACATGGTGGCCCTGAAGATACCAGACAGACTCAGTATTCTGACATATGTCTCACAATACTACAACTACTTCCATGGCAAATCACCTAGTGAGTAGTACACATACACACATACATATTGAGTAAACATGTGCAAGCATACATGCACATGACACGCTGCCCACATGATACCCACACGCTGCCCACATGATACCCACACGCTGCCCACATGATACCCACACGCTGCCCACATGATACCCACATGATATCCACATGCTGCCCACATGATACTCACATGCTGCCAACACGCTGCCCACATGATACTCACATGCTGCCAACACGCTGCCCACATGCTGCCCACATGATACTCACACGCTGCCCACATGATGCCCACATGCTGCCCACTTGATACCCACATGATACTCACATGCTGCCAACATGCTGCCCACACGCTGCCCACATGATACCCACACGCTGCCCACATGATACCCACACGCTGCCCACATGATACCCACACGCTGCCCACATGATACCCACACGCTGCCCACATGATACCCACACGCTGCCCACATGATACCCACACGCTGCCCACATGATACCCACATGATATCCACATGCTGCCCACATGATACTCACATGCTGCCAACACGCTGCCCACATGATACTCACATGCTGCCAACACGCTGCCCACATGCTGCCCACATGATACTCACACGCTGCCCACATGATGCCCACATGCTGCCCACTTGATACCCACATGATACTCACATGCTGCCCACACGCTGCCCACATGATACCCACACGCTGCCCACATGATGCCCACACGCTGCCCACACGCTGCCCACATGATACTCACACGCTGCCCACATGATACTCACACGCTGCCCACATGATACTCACATGCTGCCAACACGCTGCCCACATGATACCCACATGATACTCACATGCTGCCAACACGCTGCCCACATGATACTCACATGCTGCAGACCCGCTGCCCACATGCTGCCCACATGATACTCACACGCTGCCCACATGATGCCCACATGATGCCCACATGCTGCCCACTTGATACCCACATGATACTCACATGCTGCCAACATGCTGCCCACATGATACTCACATGCTGCCCACATGCTGCCCACATGATACTCACATGCTGCCCACACGCTGCCCACATGCTGCCCACATGCTGGCCACATGATATTTACATGTTGCCCACATGATACTCACATGCTGCCCACACGCTGCCCACATGCTGCCCACACGCTGCCCACATGATACTCACATGCTGCCCACATGCTGCCCACATGATACTCACATGATACTCACATGCTGCCAACACGCTGCCCACATGATACTCACACGCTGCCAACACGCTGCCCACACGCTGCCCACACGATACTCACACGCTGCTCACACGATACCCACATGCTGCCCACACGCTGCCCACATGATACTCACATGCTGCCAACACGCTGCCCACATGATACTCACATGATACTCACATACTGCCAACACGCTGCCCACATTATACTCACATGCTGCCAACACACTGCCCACATGATACTTACATGCTGCCCACATGATACTCATATGCTGCTAACACGCTGCCCACATGATACTCACATGCTGCCAACACGCTGCCCACATGATACTCACATACTCACACGCTGCCCATATGATAGTCACATGCTGCCAACACGCTGCCCACATGATACTCACACGCTGCCCACATGATACTCACATGATACTCACATGCTGCCCACATGATACTCACATGCTGCCAACACGCTGCCCACATGATACTCACACGCTGCCCACATGATACTCACACGCTGCCCACATGATACTCACACGCTGCCCACATGAAACTCACACGCTGCCCACATGATACTCACACGATACTCACACGCTGCCCACACGATACCCACACGATACTCACATGCTGCCAACACGCTGCCCACATGATACTCACATGCTGCCAACACGCTGCCCACATGATACTCACATGCTGCCAACACGCTGCCCACATGATACCCACATGCTGCCCACATGATACTCACATGATACTCACATACTGCCAACACGCTGCCCACATGATACTCACATACTACCAACACGCTGCCCACATGATACTCACATGCTGCCAACACGCTGCCCACATGATACTCACACGCTGCCCACATGATACTCACATGCTGCCGACACGCTGCCCAAATGATACTCACACGCTGCCCACACGATACTCACACGCTGCCCACACGATACTCACACGCTGCCAACACGCTGCCCACATGATACTCACATG
The DNA here is from genome assembly GCF_901001165.1 of Salmo trutta. Taxonomy (NCBI): domain Eukaryota; kingdom Metazoa; phylum Chordata; class Actinopteri; order Salmoniformes; family Salmonidae; genus Salmo; species Salmo trutta. Next base: position 349,178 of record NW_021822697.1, read on the forward strand.
CTGCCAACACGCTGTCCACATGCTGCCAACACGCTGTCCACATGCTGCCAACACGCTGCCCACATGATACTCACACGCTGCCCACATGATACTCACACGCTGCCCACATGATACTCACACGCTGCCAACACGCTGCCCACATGATACTCACACGCTGCCCACATGATACTCACACGCTGCCCACATGATACTCACACGCTGCCCACATGATACTCACATGCTGCCCACATGATACTGACATGCTGCCAACACGATACTCACATGCTGCCAACACGCTGCCCACATGATACCCACATGCTGCCCACATGATACTCACATACTGCCAACACGCTGCCCACATGATACTCACATGAAACTCACATACTGCCAACACGCTGCCCACATGATACTCACACGCTGCCAACACGCTGCCAACACGCTTCCCACACGATACCCACACGCTGCCCACATGATACTCACATGCTGCCCACATGATACTCACATGCTGCCAACACGCTACCCACATGATACTCACACGCTGCCCAAATGATACTCACATGCTGCCAACACGCTGCCCACATGATACTCACACGCTGCCCACATGATACTCACACGCTGCCCACAAGATACTCACATGATACTCACATGCTGCCAACACGCTGCCCACATGATACTCACACGCTGCCCAAATGATACTCACATGCTGCCAACACGCTGCCCACATGATACTCACACGCTGCCCACATGATACTCACACGCTGCCCACAAGATACTCACATGCTGCCAACATGCTGCCCACATGATACTCACACGCTGCCCACATGATACTCACACGCTGCCCACATAATACTCACATGCTGCCAACACGCTGCCCACACGATATGGGCACACACATACTGTGATGAACTTTGTGATCAAGTTGTGTGTGTATGTGTGTGTAGTTGGCGGCATGGCGGGGATAAAGCGTCCAGCGGAGGCATCCACAGAAGAGGGGCCTTCTGGGAAAAAGAACCAAGCAGTTGTCTCCAAGGTCTTCCCCGCCTCCACCCCCTCTAAATCCGCTACTGAGAACTGCCCTCCCCCCTCTTCCTCACCCAAAGCCTCAACCAGACCAGACAGGGCAGCACAGGTAAGGATCTCCTTTAAATACTCTTCTCCAGGGTTGGCCAACCCTGTTCCTGGAGAGATGCCCTCCTGTAGGGTTTCACTCCGCCCCAGTTGTAACTAGCCTGATTGGTCTTATTAACAAGCTAATTATTATTACTAGTTGTTGATGGATATTGATGTTGTAGTGAATGTTGAAGGGTTATTAGCAAAGCAAGTGTTTCACTGTACCTTGTGCACGTGACCAATACACTTTGATTTGATTGTATTGCCAGTCTGTCAGATAGTCCAGTGAGTGTCGTTGAGACTGGTAGGCTATGAACAGGTGCTTTGTCAAAGCCTATGTCAGATATTTAGCTCCATATAACGAGTTGAGGAATACAATAAGATTCTCCTCTTTTCTAGTGTAGGTTTGTAATTCAACATTTTTTGTTTTCGGTTTTGTTTCTAGCAATTTGAAATAAAAAGAATCATTGTTTCACAGACCCACTGTAGTCCCTCCAATAACCCCTAGGTTACTAGGTTAAATACTGTCTGTTGTAACTAACAGAAGGCTAATCTGTCCCCCCCAGAAGGATGTGTTGTCAGAGCGCTCCAATAACCCCTAGGTTACTAGGTTAAATACTGTCTGTTGTAACTAACAGAAAGCTAATATTTCCCCCCCCCAGAAGGATGTGTTGTCGGACCGCTCCAATAAGACGGGGACTCTGAGCAGTAAGTGTTTCGTGTGTAATAAACACGTTCATCTGGTCCAGAGACACCTAGTGGATGGGAGGCTGTATCACAGGAGCTGTGCCAGGTAAGACTTAATGACTCCACCATGTGTTATTATACCAGTCACCTATTGAAAGGGTTAACTCTATGGAGCTGTACCATGTGTTATTATACCAGTCACCTATTGAAAGGGTTAACTCTATGGAGCTGTACCATGTGTTATTATACCAGTCACCTATTGAAAGGGTTAACTCTATGGAGCTGTACCATGTGTTATTATACCAGTCACCTATTGAAAGGGTTAACTCTATGGAGCTGTACCATGTTATTATACCAGTCTATACACGGACAGGTGGAGACAGAGATTTGGTTGGTTGACAGATGTGCAGACAGCCAGACACAATATTGTTTCTACCACTGGTCTTCTGTGTTCTCCATATATATAGGTGTTCTATGTCATGTCTGTTCCTGTGTTCTCCAGGTGTTGTGAGTGTTCCACCACTCTACTGTCTGGTAACTGTAAACCTGGACCAACACCAGGCTCCTTCATCTGTACCTCCCACCACCACCCCCAGGGGGCGCTGCCAACACACACCCCTCTCCGAGACCTGGCCAAAAACAACCCTACTACCCCTGCTGCCTCCAAATACACCCCTCACCCTCCTCCCACTGTCAAGACCACCCCTCTCTCAGACCTCTCCAAGAATACCCCCGGACCCAAATACACAGACCCCTCGAAATCCACCCCAGCTCCGACACCCACCAGTACCCCCTCCAAATTTGGCCCTAGCTGGCTGAGCTCCAAAACCACCACCCCCTCTGCCGCCTCCTCGCGGCCCAGCCCGGGGCTCTCCTCCCTGGGCATAGTGAGTCCTGCAGCCTCTGGACCCACCACAGTCCCACGGAGCTTCAACACTACAACTAGCGCCACCACTCCCACAGCATCCAAGACCCAGCAGGCCCGGCTCCAGTTCTTCCAATCTGGGAACACCCCCACTGGGCAGGAGAACCAGGGCAAGACCCAGGGACAGGCACAGAGTCTACCCACAAATAGAGTCCCGAACGCCGGCTCGCAGGGGACAGTAGTGGGGGTTGGCCAGGGTGTGAGTTTGGGTGGGGTAGGGGGTTCAGGTTGGGGTGGGGATGTGGTGGTAGGGGACAGGGACGTGGTTCAGGGTAGAGGTAGAGTTGTCTTCAAGATGGATAGTGGTGTGAAAGCCTCTCCATCTAAAGAAGACTGCAGTACCAAGACCCAGGCTGCTGCTGTCATCACTAAGAAACTAACAGAGAGCAACAACACAACAGCTGCTGCTGTCATCACTAAGAAACTAACAGAGAGCAACAACACAACAGCTGCTGCTGTCATCACTAAGAAACTAACAGAGAGCAACAACACCACAGCTGGTGCTTCAAGTCCTCCCTGGCCCCCTGTAGGACTGAAGAAGACTGAGAACAGGTGAGACATCTCAGACATTCTCAGAACTCAACTCTCTCCTCAGGACCCCAAAGGGGTGCACGTTTTGGTTTTTGCCGTAGCGCTGCACAGCTGATTCAAATAATCAACTAATCATCAAGCTTTGATCATTTGAGTCAGCTGTGCGGTGTTAGGCGGTGCTTCATTTGTAGATCGGGAAGTCCCGGAACACATAGTCAGCGTGAAAGCAGGGGTTATCGGGGGGCTCTGAGGTACCGGAACACATAGTGAGCGTGAAAACGGGGGGTTATCGGGGGGCTCTGAGGTACCGGAACACATAGTGAGCGTGAAAGCGGGGGGTTATCGGGGGGCTCTGAGGTACCGGAACACATAGTGAGCATGAAAGCGGGGGGTTATCGGGGGGCTCTGAGGTACCGGAACACATAGTGAGCGTGAAAGCGGGGGGTTATCGGGGGGCTCTGAGGTACCGGAACACATAGTGAGCGTGAAAGCAGGAGGTTATCGGGGGGCTCTGAGGTACCGGAACACATAGTGAGCGTGAAAGCGGGGGGTTATCGGGGGGCTCTGAGGTACCGGAACACATAGTGGGGGGTTATCGGGGGGGCTCTGAGGTACCGGAACACATAGTGAGCGTGAAAGTGGGGGGCTCTGAGGTACCGGAACACATAGTGAGCGTGAAAGCAGGGGTTATCGGGGGGCTCTGAGGTACCGGAACACATAGTGAGTGTGAAAGCAGGGGGTTATCGGGGGGCTCTGAGGTACCGGAACACATAGTGAGCGTGAAAGCAGGGGGTTATCGGGGGGCTCTGAGGTACCGGAACACATAGTGAGCGTGAAAGCAGAGGGTTATCAGGGGGCTCTGAGGTACCGGAACACATAGTGAGCGTGAAAGCGGGGGGTTATCGGGGGGCTCTGAGGTACCGGAACACATAGTGAGCGTGAAAGCAGGGGGTTATCAGGGGGCTCTGAGGTACCGGAACACATAGTGAGCGTGAAAGCAGGGGGTTATCGGGGGGCTCTGAGGTACCGGAACACACTGAGGAAAACAAGTGTTGAACAGAACGTAGCAGCGCAGCAGACAGAGTAAACAGCCAAGTAGACTACTGTCTCTGGTGGTGAAACGGACAGCGCTCTCCAAGTAGACTACTGTCTCTGGTGGTGAAACGGACAGCGCTCTCCAAGGTACTGATTCATTCAAAGCGTTTTAGATGTCACTGCAGTTCACCCACATACTCCAGTACAGCTGCGGGGTTTACACAAGTCCCACTTTCTTATAGCATCGTTTTCTCGACATCAATGTACAGGAACATTTTACTGTCCAGTCCAGCTTCTAGTTCTGCTGGTTGAATCCCTCCAGTGGTTTGTAGACAAAAGCTCTCAACCTTTCTGCATGTTGTCCAGTCCAGCTTCTAGTTCTGCTGGTTGAATCCCTCCAGTGGTTTGTAGACACAAGCTCTCTACCTTTCTGCATGTTGTCCAGCCCAGCTTCTAGTTCTGCCTGACAAACCAGGAGTTATTAATTTACTTGTTCTTGAACTTCTAATTTGCACCTGCTCCGAGAACTTCGTCGGTGCATGATGCACTACCCCCCCCCGTGTCAGGATCAGTTACATACCACACTGCCCCCCGTGTCAGGATCAGTTACATACCACACTGCCCCCCGTGTCAGGATCAGTTACATACCACACTGCCCCCCCGTGTCAGGATCAGTTACATACCACACTGCCCCCCCGTGTCAAGATCAGTTACATACCACACTGCCCCCCCGTGTCAAGATCAGTTACATACCACACTGCCCCCCCGTGTCAAGATCAGTTACATACCACACTGCCCCCAGTGTCAGGATCAGTTACATACCACACTGCTCCCCCGTGTCAGGATCAGTTACATACCACACTGCCCCCCCGTGTCAAGATCAGTTACATACCACACTGCCCCCCCCCCGTGTCAGGATCAGTTACATACCACACTGCCCCCCCCCCCGTGTCAGGATCAGTTACATACCACACTGCCCCCCCCCCCCGTGTCAGGATCAGTTACATACCACACTGCCCCCCCCCCCCCGTGTCAGGATCAGTTACATACCACACTGCCCCCCGTGTCAGGATCTGTTACATACCACACTGCCCAGGATCTGTTACATACCACACTGCCCCCCCACCCCCGTGTCAGTGTCAGTTACATACCACACTGCCCCCCCCCCCCCCGTGTCAGGATCAGTTTACATACCACACTGGCCCCCCGTGTCAGGATCAGTTACATACCACACTGCCCCCCCCCGTGTCAGGATCAGTTACATACCACACTGCCCACCCCCCCGTGTCAGGATCAGTTACATACCACACTGCCCCCCCCGTGTCAGGATCAGTTACATACCACACTGCCCCCCCCGTGTCAGGATCAGTTACATACCACACTGCCCCCCCGTGTCAAGATCAGTTACATACCACACTGCCCCCCCGTGTCAAGATCAGTTACATACCACACTGCCCCCCCCGTGTCAGGATCAGTTACATACCACACTGCCCCCCCCCCGTGTCAGGATCAGTTACATACCACACTGCCCCCCCCGTGTCAAGATCAGTTACATACCACACTGCCCCCCCCCGTGTCAAGATCAGTTACATACCACACTGCCCCCCCCCGTGTCAGGATCAGTTACATACCACACTGCCCCCCCCCGTGTCAGGATCAGTTACATACCACACTGCCCCCCCCCCCCCGTGTCAAGATCAGTTACATACCACACTGCCCCCCCCCGTGTCAAGATCAGTTACATACCACACTGCCCCCCCGTGTCAGGATCTGTTACATACCACACTGCCTGCCCCCCGTGTCAGGATCTGTTACATACCACACTGCCTGCCCCCCCGTGTCAGGATCTGTTACATACCACACTGCCTGCCCCCCCGTGTCAGGATCTGTTACATACCACACTGCCCCCCCACCCCCGTGTCAAGATCAGTTACATACCACACTGCCCCCCCACCCCCGTGTCAGGATCAGTTACATACCACACTGCCCCCCCCCTGTGTCAGGATCAGTTACATACCACACTGCCCCCCCCCCCCGTGTCAAGATCAGTTACATACCACACTGTCCCCCCCCCGTGTCAAGATCAGTTACATACCACACTGTCCCCCCCCCCCCCGTGTCAAGATCAGTTACATACCACACTGCCCCCCCGTGTCAAGATCAGTTACATACCACACTGCCCCCCCGTGTCAAGATCAGTTACATACCACACTGCCCCCCCCGTGTCAGGATCAGTTACATACCACACTGCCCCCCCGTGTCAGGATCAGTTACATACCACACTGCCCCCCCCCCCCCCCCCGTGTCAAGATCAGTTACATACCACACTGCCCCCCGTGTCAGGATCAGTTACATACCACACTGGCCCCCCGTGTCAGGATCAGTTACATACCACACTGCCCCCCCCCCCTGTGTCAGGATCAGTTACATACCACACTGGCCCCCCGTGTCAGGATCAGTTACATACCACACTGCCCCCCCCCCCCCGTGTCAGGATCAGTTACATACCACACTGCCCCCCCGTGTCAGGATCAGTTACATACCACACTTCCCCCCGTGTCAAGATCAGTTACATACCACACTGTCCCCCTGTGTCAGGATCTGTTACATACCACACTGCCCCCCCCCCCCGTGTCAAGATCAGTTAGATACCACACTGCCCCCCCCACGTGTCAGGATCTGTTACATACCACACTGCCTGCCCCCCCGTGTCAGGATCAGTTACATACCACACTGCCCCCCCCCCCCCCCCCCGTGTCAAGATCAGTTAGATACCACACTGCCCCCCCCACCCCCGTGTCAGTTACATACCACACTGCCCCCCCCCCCCCCCCCCCCCCCCGTGTCAGGATCAGTTTACATACCACACTGGCCCCCCGTGTCAGGATCAGTTACATACCACACTGCCCCCCCACCCCCGTGTCAGGATCAGTTACATACCACACTGCCCCCCCCCCGTGTCAAGATCAGTTACATACCACACTGCCCCCCCGTGTCAAGATCAGTTACATACCACACTGCCCCCCCCCGTGTCAGGATCAGTTACATACCACACTGCCCCCCCCCCCCCCCCCCCGTGTCAAGATCAGTTAGATACCACACTGCCCCCCCCACGTGTCAGGATCTGTTACATACCACACTGCCTGCCCCCCCGTGTCAGGATCAGTTACATACCACACTGCCACCCCCGTGTCAAGATCAGTTACATACCACACTGACCCTCCCCCGTGTCAAGATCAGTTACATACCACACTGCCCCCCCACCCCCGTGTCAGTGTCAGTTACATACCACACTGCCCCCCCCACCCCCGTGTCAGTTACATACCACACTGGCCCCCCGTGTCAGGATCAGTTACATACCACACTGGCCCCCCGTGTCAGGATCAGTTACATACCACACTGCCCCCCCACCCCCGTGTCAGGATCAGTTTACATACCACACTGGCCCCCTGTGTCAGGATCAGTTACATACCACACTGGCCCCCTGTGTCAGGATCAGTTACATACCACACTGCCCCCCCACCCCCGTGTCAGTTACATACCACACTGGCCCCCCGTGTCAGGATCAGTTACATACCACACTGCCCCCCCACCCCCGTGTCAGGATCAGTTACATACCACACTGCCCCCCCACCCCCGTGTCAGGATCAGTTACATACCACACTGCCCCCCCCCGTGTCAGGATCAGTTACATACCACACGGTCCCTCCCCATAACCTCTATGTATAAATAAGAGGGCAGGTCGGGGATCAGTGTGGCAGGATGGGATAATTACATAGAAATATCACTGTACTTTTACATGATGGTCTTTCTGGGGGGCAGGAGAAATAGCGAGCAGGCAACTTGATGTAACTCCGATCGCTTTCATTAGAATGTCTACAGTGCGAACAGTGAAATATTGAATGAATCATGCCGCGGAAGTTACCGTATCCGGGCAAATAGGATCCGGCTCAAATAGGATCCGGCTCAAATAGGATCCAGCTCAAGTTAAGCACTGATGTTAGGGCAAAAAAACAAAACGACCACCCCTTCTGTTTTGGAAATGTTGTATTAGACAGTGTTGGTGCAGCGGTCTAAGGCACTGCATCACTACAGACCCTAGTTCGATTCCAGGCTGTATCACAACCGGCCTTGATTGGGAGGCCCATAGTGCACCGCGCTATAGCTCAGTGTTGTAAGGGTGTAGCCGGTGTTGGCCGTCATTGTAAATAAGAATTTGTTCCTAACTGACTGGCCTAGTTAAAGGTTAAATAAAAAAAATAGAGCCCGACCTCTGCTGGTAAAATAGGGGAATAGCACTTCACTCATACAGTAGCATACAATAGCATACAGTAGCATACAATAGCACTTCACTCATACAGTTGCTGTCAATGGTCCTTCCTCAATTCATTTTTCCTTGCATCCTCTTACCTTGTCTCCTTTTCAGATCAGAGGGGAGGGACCTTCTCTTCCAATGCGTATAAGAAGGAAGCAAGGCGTTAATTAAGATGGGAGGAATTGAGGAAATACTATTTGAGTCTGTAAGATGTTGAAAGGCCTGTCTGTCTCCCCTTGACCCCCAGATCTCCCTCTCTCAGACCTACCCCTGCTGAAACACCTAAGAAAGAGACGGAGACTCCCAAAAAGGAGACTGGGGGCAGAGTTAAGCTAAAAGCAGACCCTTCTCTCCTCGTCCTCCTCACTCCCAACACAAACACAAACACCTCCACCCCAACCCCAGCCAGCAGAACAGGCCTGTGGAACAAACCCCTAGATAAGGCACCCGGAGCTGCTTCTCCCAGCAACACTATGGGTGAGCACCATTTGCCCTGTCTGTCTAGTTGGTTATCCACATTTCACTGATTTCACTTTTCAGTGGTAATTATTTGTGGTTTTTATGGTTGATGTAATGTTTTTGGGGTCTGTATATTATCTTGTCCCTCTTTAGCAACAGCAGACAACATCAGCTCTCCTGCTGACTGGCGGTCCAGACTCAAACCTGCCTCCAAGTAAGTATACTCTATATTCTACTCTACTCTACATTCTACTCTACATTCTACTCTACTCTACATTCTACTCTACACTCTACTCTACATTCTACTCTACTCTACATTCTACTCTACACTCTACTCTACATTCTACTCTACTCTACATTCTACTCTACACTCTACTCTACATTATATTCTATATTCTACTCTACTCTACATTCTACTCTACATTCTACTCTACTCTACATTCTACTCTACACTCTACTCTACATTCTACTCTACTCTACATTCTACTCTACACTCTACTCTACATTCTACTCTACTCTACATTCTACTCTACACTCTACTCTACATTATATTCTACATTATATTCTACTCTACATTCTACTCTACATTCTACTCTACTCTACATTATATTCTACTCTACTCTATATTCTACTCTATATTCTACTCTATATTCTACTCTACATTCTACTCTACATTCTACTCTATATTCTACTCTATATTCTACTCTACATTATATTCTACTCTACTCTATATTCTACTCTACTCTATATTCTACTCTATATTCTACTCTACATTCTACTCTACATTCTACTCTACTCTACATTCTACTCTACATTCTACTCTACATTCTACTCTACTCTACATTCTACTCTACATTCTACTCTACTCTACATTATATTCTACATTATATTCTACTCTACATTCTACTCTACATTATATTCTACATTATACTCTACATTCTACTCTACTCTACATTATATTCTACATTATATTCTACATTCTACTCTACTCTACATTCTACTCTACTCTACATTATATTCTACATTCTACTCTACTCTACATTCTACTCTACTCTACATTATATTCTACATTCTACTCTACTCTACATTCTACTCTACTCTACATTATATTCTACATTATATTCTACTCTACATTCTACTCTACTCTACATTATATTCTACTCTACATTCTACTCTACTCTACATTATATTCTACATTATATTCTACTCTACATTCTACTCTACTCTACATTATATTCTACATTATATTCTACTCTACATTCTACTCTACTCTACATTATATTCTACATTATATTCTACTCTACATTCTACTCTACTCTACATTCTACTCTACATTCTACTCTACTCTACATTATATTCTACATTCTACTCTACTCTACATTATATTCTACTCTACATTCTACTCTACTCTACTCTATATTCTACTCTACATTCTACTATATAGTCTGTTCTACTCTCTTCTGCTCTGTTGTGCTCTACTCTATATTCTACTCTGTTGTACTCTTTTCTACTCTACATTCTACTATATAGTCTGTTCTACTCTATTCTACTCTGTATTCTACTCTGCTCTGTTGTATTCTGCTCTGTTCTACTCTTTTCTACTCTACGTTCTACTCTACGTTCTACTCTACTCTATATTCTGCATTCTACTCTACATTCTACTCTATATTCTACTCTACTCTGTATTCTACTCTGCTCTGTTGTGCTCTATGTTCTGCTCTACTCTATATTCTACTGTTGTACTCTATGTTCTACTCTAATCTATATTCTACTCTACATTCTACTCTACTCTAACCTTCCCTACTCTATATTCTACTCTACATTCTACTCTAACCTTCCCTACTCTACATTCTACTCTAACCTTCCCTACTCTATATTCTACTCTACATTCTACTCTAACCTTCCCTACTCTATATTCTACTCTACATTCTACTCTAACCTTCCCTACTCTATATTCTACTCTACTCTATGTCCTACTCTATATTCTACTCTATACTCTATTGTACTCTATATTCTACTCTACTCTATGTCCTACTCTATATTCTACTCTATACTCTATTGTACTCTATATTCTACTCTGCTCTACGTTCTACTCTACATTCTACTCTAACCTTCCCTACTCTACACTCTATATTCTACTCTATATTCTACTCTACTCTGTCCTACTCTATATTGTACTCTATATTGTACTCTATACTCTACATTCTACTTTACATTCTACTCTATATTCTACTCTGCTCTATGTTCTGCTCTACTCTACGTTCTACGCTACATTCTACTCTACTCTAACCTTTCCTACTCTATATTCTACTCTACATTCTACTATATAGTCTGTTCTACTCTGTTCTGCTCTGTTGTGCTCTACTCTATATTCTACTCTGTTGTACTCTTTTCTACTCTACATTCTACTCTACACTCTACATCCTGCTTGACATTCTATTCTACTCTACATTCTACTCTACATTCTACTATATAGTCTGTTCTACTCTATTCTACTCTGTATTCTACTCTGCTCTGTTGTATTCTACTCTGTTCTACTCTTTTCTACTCTACGTTCTACTCTACGTTCTACTCTACTCTATATTCTGCATTCTACTCTACATTCTACTCTATATTCTACTCTACTCTGTATTCTACTCTGCTCTGTTGTGCTCTGTTCTGCTCTACTCTATATTCTACTGTTGTACTCTATGTTCTACTCTAATCTATATTCTACGCTACATTCTACTCTACTCTAACCTTCCCTACTCTATATTCTACTCTACATTCTACTCTAACCTCCACTACTCTACATTCTACTCTACTCTATGTCCTACTCTATATTCTACTCTATACGCTATTGTACTCTATATTCTACTCTGCTCTACGTTCTACTCTACATTCTACTCTAACCTTCCCTACTCTATATTCTACTCTATATTCTACTCTATATTCTACATTCTACTTTACATTCTACTCTATATTCTACTCTGCTCTATGTTCTGCTCTACTCTACATTCTACTCTAACATTCCCTACTCTATATTCTACTCTACTCTAACCTTCCCTACTCTACACTCTATATTCTACTCTATATTCTACTCTACTCTGTCCTACTCTATATTGTACTCTATATTGTACTCTATACTCTACATTCTACTTTACATTCTACTCTATATTCTACTCTGCTCTATGTTCTGCTCTACTCTACATTCTACTCTAACATTCCCTACTCTATATTCTACTCTACTCTATATTCTACTCTACTCTATGTCCTACTCTATATTATACTCTATATTGTACTCTACATTCTACTCTATATTCTGCTCTACTCTACATTCTACTCTACATTCTACTCTACTCTAACCTTCCCTACTCTATATTCTACTCTATGTTCTACTCTACATTCTAATCTATATTCCACTCCACGCTATGTCCTACTCTGTCCTACTCTATATTTTACTCTACATTCTACTCTATTGTACTCTACATTCTGCTCTATATTCTACTCTACTCTGTGTTCTACTCTATTCTACTCTATACTCTATATATTCTACTCTACTCTGTTCTACTCTGTGTTCTACTCTATATTCTACCCTATATTTTCTATTCTTCTCTACTCTATGTTCTATTCTACGCAATATTCTGCTCTATACTCTCTCTACTCTATATTCTACTCTACTCTATACTCTGACATTCCCTACTGTATATTCTACTTTACATTCTTCTCTATATTTTCCTTTACTCTATTTTCTACTCTCCTCTATATTCTACTCTGTGTTCTACTCTGTATTCTACTCTGTTCTACTCTCCTCTATATTCTACTCTGTGTTCTACTCTGTATTCTACTCTATATTCTACTCTATATTCTACTCTATATTCTACTCTATATGCTCTATTCTACTCTATATTCTACTCTACATTCTACTCTATATTCTACTCTACATTCTACTCTATATTCTACTCTGTATTCTACTCTATATTCTACTCTGTATTCTACTCTATATTCTACTCTATATTCTACTCTATATGCTCTATTCTACTCTACATTCTACTCTACATTCTACTCTGTATTCTACTCTGTATTCTACTCTGTATTCTACTCTGTATTCTACTCTATATTCTACTCTATATTCTACTCTACTCCGTATTATACTCTTCTACTTTGTATTCACATCTACTCTGGTTTCGCTCCACTTGTCTCTATTCCACTATGTTCTGTTTCAATTGTGCTCTATTCCACCTGCTGTTCATTTTCTCTTGTCACTGAACTCTATTCTACTCTACAGAACTCTAAAATACTATGTAGAACGCTTCTACTTTACAGAACTCTGTTATGTTCCACTACTGTTCTACTTTGGTTCTATTCCAACTTGGTTCTATCCCACTTCCAGTTGTGTTGTCACTGGTCCACTAGTAATCTGGGAGGTCTGGTCACCTGGGTGTGAGGTCCCAGCCGCCGTAGACGGGTCACCTGGGTGTGAGGTCCCAGCCGCTGTAGACGGGTCACATGGGTGTGAGGTCCCAGCCGTCACCTGGGTGTGAGGTCCCAGCCGCTGTAGACGGGTCACCTGGGTGTGAGGTCCCAGCCGCTGTAGACGGGTCACCTGGGTGTGAGGTCCCAGCCGCTGTAGACAGGTCACCTGGGTGTGAGGTCCCAGCCGCTGTAGACGGGTCACCTGGGTGTGAGGTCCCAGCCGCTGTAGACGGGTCACCTGGGTGTGAGGTCCCAGCCGCTGTAGACGGGTCACCTGGGTGTGAGGTCCCAGCCGCTGTAGACGGGTCACCTGGGTGTGAGGTCCCAGCCGCTGTAGACGGGTCACCTGGGTGTGAGGTCCCAGCCGCTGTAGACGGGTCACCTGGGTGTGAGGTCCCAGCCGCTGTAGACGGGTCACCTGGGTGTGAGGTCCCAGCCGCTGTAGACGGGTCACCTGGGTGTGAGGTCCCAGCCGCTGTAGACGGGTCACCTGGGTGTGAGGTCCCAGCCGCTGTAGACGGGTCACATGGGTGTGAGGTCCCAGCCGCTGTAGACGGGTCACCTGGGTGTGAGGTCCCAGCCGCTGTAGACGGGTCACCTGGGTGTGAGGTCCCAGCCGCTGTAGACGGGTCACCTGGGTGTGAGGTCCCAGCCGCTGTAGACGGGTCACCTGGGTGTGAGGAAAATCACTTGGCCATATTACCTGTACTCGTGGATTCATCCGTTCATCTTTCCATCCCTCATCTGTTCATTCGTTCTGCACATGCCGCTCCAAGCCGCTCTGTTTTGATGGTCCACCGGAGATCAAAGACCCTCCCCTCCCTCCTCGCCCACATCAGACCTGCGGTGAGTCGGGGCTAAAGCCCTTCCCTAGTGCAACATGAAGTCACTGCTCAGAGTCCCACCCCCTGGCCCCAGATGACCATTCTTCCTCCTCCTCTTCTTCTTCCTCTTCCTCCTCCTCCTCCTCAGTCCTACTGATCCTCAGACTCTCAGAACGTACAAAAGGTGAGAGACTGGTGAAGGAAAAAACTAACTGTGAGAAAATGAGAGGTTAGATTGCATTCAGGGAGGAAAGGAAGAGACAGACCTTGTTACATCTCTGTTCCTCCTCTCTCCTCCCCTCCTCTGTTCTTCCTCTCTCTAATCCACCTCCATCTCTCTCCTCCTCCTCCCCTCCTCTCTCTCGCCCGCCCGCCAGGCCTGTAGGACCTAAAGACTCCTCTCCCCTCCACCCTGACATTCAGAAGGCTGAAACCCTGTCTCGGCCCCGGGCCGGTGGATCAGGAAACCTCCAGGCGTCAGTCCCTGCTGGGTCTACTCTGGCCCCCTCCAGCCCTCCAGAAGCCTCCTCACCCAGCCCGCTGAACACCGGCCCTGGGACACGCGGTAAGACACACACACACAGAGACAGACATAAATCCACTTCCCCTGCCCCTCATAAAACAGTGTTCTATGTGTTTCCTCTTCCAGGCGTTCTGACAGGGAAGAGCTCAACGACAGCCAACGGCCCCAACACAGACACCTACACACCTAAACCAGTAGGTTTAACACATGGAGACGCGGTGAGGGATGTTCATACCTGTGTTTATGTTGTGTTTTATATTAATGTGTGTGTGCAGGGTAAACCAGACTACATCCCGAAGGAAGAGATCCTCAGAGAGCTTCAGGAGATAGAGGACAGTGTTAATGAGTTGGAGAGGAAAGGAGTGGACCTGGAGAAACAACTACGCTCCTGTGAAGAAGGTAAGACTCACACAGAGGAGAGATGGAGACGGGAGGAAGAGGAGGAGAGAGGGTAAGACTCACACAGAGGAGAGATGGAGACGGGAGGAAGAGGAGGAGAGAAGGTAAGACTCACACAGAGGAGAGATGGAGACGGGAGGAAGAGGAGGAGAGAGGGTAAGACTCACACAGAGGAGAGATGGAGACGGGAGGAAGAGGAGGAGAGAAGGTAAGACTCACACAGAGGGAGAGATGGAGACGGGAGAGTGAGGAGGAGAGAAGGTAAGACTCACACAGAGGGAGAGATGGAGACGGGAGAGTGAGGAGGAGAGAAGGTAAGACTCACACAGAGGAGAGATGGAGACGGGAGAGTGAGGAGGAGAGAAGGTAAGACTCACACAGAGGAGAGATGGAGACGGGAGGAAGAGGAGGAGAGAGGGTAAGACTCACACAGAGGAGAGATGGAGACGGGAGGAAGAGGAGGAGAGAGGGTAAGACTCACACAGAGGAGAGATGGAGACGGGAGGAAGAGGAGGAGAGAGGGTAAAACTCACACAGAGGAGAGATGGAGACGGGAGGAAGAGGAGGAGAGAGGGTAAGACTCACACAGAGGTAGAGATGGAGGAAGAGGGTAAGACTCACACAGAGGTAGAGATGGAGGAAGAGGGTAAGACTCACACAGAGGTAGAGATGGAGGAAGAGGGTAAGACTCACACAGAGGTAGAGATGGAGGAAGAGGGTAAGACTCACACAGAGGTAGAGATGGAGGAAGAGGGTAAGACTCACACAGAGGTAGAGATGGAGGAAGAGGGTAAGACTCACACAGAGGTAGAGATGGAGGAAGAGGGTAAGACTCACACAGAGGTAGAGATGGAGGAAGAGGGTAAGACTCACACAGAGGTAGAGATGGAGGAAGAGGGTAAGACTCACACAGAGGTAGAGATGGAGGAAGAGGGTAAGATTCACACAGAGGAGAGATGGAGAGTGAGGAGGAAGGGAGCAGGGAGAGATGGAGGGTAAGATTCACACAGAGGAGAGATGGAGAGTGAGGAGGAAGGGAGCAGGGAGAGATGAAGAGGGTAAGATTCACACAGAGGAGAGATGGAGAGTGAGGAGGAAGGGAGCAGGGAGAGATGAAGAGGGTAAGATTCACACAGAGGAGAGATGGAGAGTGAGGAGGAAGGGAGCAGGGAGGGATGAAGAGGGTAAGATTCACACAGAGGAGAGATGGAGAGTGAGGAGGAAGGGAGCAGGAGAGTGAGGAGGAAGGGAGCAGGGAGGGATGAAGAGGGTAAGACTCACACAGAGGAGAGATGGAGACAGGAGAGTGAGGAGGAGAGAAGGAGCAGGGAGGGATGAAGAGGGTAAGACTCACACAGATGGAAGAGGAAGGGGGATGGAGAGGGGGATATTGAGCGTGAGGAGGGAGGGAGAGGGGGGAGGGAGAGGGGGAGATTGAGAGGGGGAGATTGGGGTCGGTGTCGCCTGAGGGGATGTGACCCAAAAAGAGACTGGTGAATTTCCGCCACTTCTGGCTCTAATGAAGTCTCTGATAGCTTCCTGTCTCTGTGGGATTGACGGGCGGTAGGAGGAAATAAAGACAGCCCTGGTGGCTGGAGGGAGGGAGGGCGGGCAAGGAGGGAGGGAGGGCGGGCGGGCGAGGAGGGGAAATAGTGTCTTTAATATTTCTCTAGTGTTTCATGACCTTGAACTCTGTCAGTATGTCTTTAATATCTTGAAGTCTGCTTTTAAATTCCACTGTGTGTGTGTGTGTGTGTGTGTGTGTGTGTGTTTCAGAGGGAGAAGAGGACGTGGTGATGGATGACCTGATGGTGGAATGGTTCAACCTCATCAGAAACAAGCAGGTGTCCATGAGGAGAGAGTCTGAACTGGTCTACATGTGAGTCTCACACACACACACACACACACACAGAACCACACTCAGACATACACACACAGAACCACACGCAGACATACACACATACAGTGGGGGGGAAAAAGTATTTGATCCCCTGCTGATTTTGTACGTTTGCCCACTTACAAAGAAATGATCAGTCTATAATTTTAATGGTAGGTTTATTTGAACAGTGAGAGACAGAATAACAACAAAAAAATCCAGAAAAACAGATGTCAAAAACGTTATAAAATGATTTGCATTTTAATGAGGGAAATAAGTATTTGACCCCTCTGCAAAACATGACTTAGTACTTGGTGGCAAAACCCTTGTTGGCAATCACAGAGGTCAGACGTTTCTTGTAGTTGGCCACCAGGTTTGCACACATCTCAGGAGGGATTTTGTCCCACTCCTCTTTGCAGATCTTCTCCAAGTCATTATGGTTTCGAGGCTGACGTTTGGCAACTCGAATCTTCAGCTCCCTCCACAGATTTTCTATGGGATTAAGGTCTGGAGACTGGCTAGGCCACTCCAGGACCTTAATGTGCTTCTTCTTGAGCCACTCCTTTGTTGCCTTGGCCATGTGTTTTGGGTCATTGTCATGCTGGAATACCCATCCACGACCCATTTTCAATGCCCTGGCTGAGGGAAGGAGGTTCTCACCCAAGATTTGACGGTACATGGCCCCGTCCATCGTCCCTTTGATGCGGTGAAGTTGTCCTGTCCCCTTAGCAGAAAAACACCCCCAAAGCATAATGTTTCCACCTCCATGTTTGACGGTGGGGATGGTGTTCTTGGGGTTATAGGCAGCATTCCTCCTCCTCCAAACACGGCGAGTTGAGTTGATGTCATAGAGCTCCATTTTGGTCTCATCTGACCACAACACTTTCACCAGTTGTCCTCTGAATCATTCAGATGTTTATTGGCAAACTTCAGACGGGGATGTATATGTATTCTTGAGCACGGGGACCTTGCGGGCGCTGCAGGATTTCAGTCCTTCACGGCGTAGTGTGTTACCAATTGTTTTCTTGGTGACTATGGTCCCAGCTGCCTTGAGATCATTGACAAGATCCTCCCGTGTAGTTCTGGGCTGATTCCTCACCGTTCTCATGATCATTGCAACTCCACGAGGTGAGATCTTGCATGGAGCCCCAGGCCGAGGGATATTGACAGTTCTTTTGTGTTTCTTCCATTTGCGAATAATCGCACCAACTGTTGTCACCTTCTCACCAAGCTGCTTGGCGATGGTCTTGTAGCCCATTCCAGCCTTGTGTAGGTCTACAATCTTGTCCCTGACATCCTTGGAGAGCTCTTTGGTCTTGGCCATGGTGGAGAGTTTGGAATCTGATTGATTTGATTGCTTCTGTGGACAGGTGTCTTTTTTACAGGTAACAAACTGAGATTAGGAGCACTCCCTTTAAGAGTGTGCTCCTAATCTCAGCTCGTTACCTGTATAAAAGACACCTGGGAGCCAGAAATCTTTCTGATTGAGAGGGGGTCAAATACTTATTTCCCTCATTAAAATGCAAATCAATTTATAACATTTCCTACATGCGTTTTTCTGGATATTTTTGTTGTTATTCTGTCTCTCACTGTTCAAATAAACCTACCATTAAAATTATAGACTGATCATTTCTTTGTCAGTGGGCAAACGTACAAAATCAGCAGGGGATCAAATACTTTTTCCCCCCACTGTGTACACACACAGAACCACAAAAATACACACAGCAGATATTTTTATTTCCTCAAATGTGTGTGTGTGTGTGTGTGTGTGTGTGTGTGTGTGTGTGTGTGTGCAGAGCAAAGACACAGGACTTAGAGGAACAGCAGCCCAGTGTAGAGCAGGAGCTGAGGAGACTCATGGACAAACCTGGTGAGGAGACAGTGGGGTGTGTGTTGGGGACAA
Source organism: Salmo trutta (assembly GCF_901001165.1). Taxonomy (NCBI): domain Eukaryota; kingdom Metazoa; phylum Chordata; class Actinopteri; order Salmoniformes; family Salmonidae; genus Salmo; species Salmo trutta. The sequence continues at coordinate 368,199 of NW_021822697.1, forward strand.
ACCTGGTGAGGAGACAGTGGGGTGTGTGTTGGGGACAAACCTGGTGAGGAGACAGTGGGGTGTGTGTTGGGGACAAACCTGGTGAGGAGACAGTGGGTGTGTGTTGGGGACAAACCTGGTGAGGAGACAGTGGGGTGTGTGTTGGGGACAAACCTGGTGAGGAGACAGTGGGGTGTGTTGGGGACAAACCTGGTGAGGAGACAGTGGGGTGTGTTGGGGACAAACCTGGTGAGGAGACAGTGGGGTGTGTTGGGGACAAACCTGGTGAGGAGACAGTGGGGTGTGTTTTGGGGACAAACCTGGTGAGGAGACAGTGGGGTGTGTGTTGGGGACAAACCTGGTGAGGAGACAGTGGGGTGTGTGTTGGGGACAAACCTGGTGAGGAGACAGTGGGGTGTGTGTTGGGGACAAACCTGGTGAGGAGACAGTGGGGTGTGTGTTGGGGACAAACCTGGTGAGGAGACAGTGGGGTGTGTGTTGGGGACAAACCTGGTGAGGAGACAGTGGGGTGTGTTGGGGACAAACCTGGTGAGGAGACAGTGGGGTGTGTTGGGGACAAACCTGGTGAGGAGACAGTGGGGTGTGTTGGGGACAAACCTGGTGAGGAGACAGTGGGGTGTGTTGGGGACAAACCTGGTGAGGAGACAGTGGGGTGTGTTGGGGACAAACCTGGTGAGGAGACAGTGGGGTGTGTTGGGGACAAACCTGGTGAGGAGACAGTGGGGTGTGTTGGGGACAAACCTGGTGAGGAGACAGTGGGGTGTGTTGGGGACAAACCTGGTGAGGAGACAGTGGGGTGTGTTGGGGACAAACCTGGTGAGGAGACAGTGGGGTGTGTTGGGGACAAACCTGGTGAGGAGACAGTGGGGTGTGTTGGGGACAAACCTGGTGAGGAGACAGTGGGGTGTGTTGGGGACAAACCTGGTGAGGAGACAGTGGGGTGTGTTGGGGACAAACCTGGTGAGGAGACAGTGGGGTGTGTTTTGGGGACAAACCTGGTGAGGAGACAGTGGGGTGTGTTTTGGGGACAAACCTGGTGAGGAGACAGTGGGGTGTGTGTTGGGGACAAACCTGGTGAGGAGACAGTGGGGTGTGTGTTGGGGACAAACCTGGTGAGGAGACAGTGGGGTGTGTGTTGGGGACAATCCTGGTGAGGAGACAGTGGGGTGTGTTGGGGACAATGGAAAAGTTGTGTGTTTACACTGATTGTAGCAGAATGTTAGTCAGTAACATGACGTGTGTTACTGTGTGCAGAGCGGCTGAAGACATCGTGGGACCGTCGTAGAGAAGAGGAGTTGATGGTCAAGCTGGTGGAGATCGTCAATGACAGGAACGCAATCATAGAAGGACTGGACGATGACAGACTCAGGTAGGAGAGAGGGGGGATGACAGACTCAGGTAAGAGAGAGGGGGGATGACAGACTCAGGTAGGAGAGAGGGGGGGATGACAGACTCAGGTAGGAAAGAGGGGGGATGACAGACTCGGGTAGGAGAGAGGGGGGATGACAGACTCGAGTAGGAGAGAGGGGGGATGACAGACTCGGGTAGGAGAGAGGGGGGATGACCAATTCGGGTAGGAGAGAGGGGGGAATGACCAATTCAGGTAGGAGAGAGAGGGGGATGACAGACTCAGGTAGGAGAGAGGGGGGGATGACAGACTCAGGTAGGAAAGAGGGGGGATGACAGACTCAGGTAGGAGAGAGGGGGGGATGACAGACTCGGGTAGGAAAGAGGGGGGATGACAGACTCGGGTAGAAGAGAGGGGGGATGACAGACTCAGGTAAGAGAGAGGGGGGATGACAGACTCAGGTAGGAGAGAGGGGGGGATGACAGACTCAGGTAGGAAAGAGGGGGGATGACAGACTCGGGTAGGAGAGAGGGGGGATGACAGACTCGAGTAGGAGAGAGGGGGGATGACAGACTCGGGTAGGAGAGAGGGGGGATGACCAATTCGGGTAGGAGAGAGGGGGGAATGACCAATTCAGGTAGGAGAGAGAGGGGGATGACAGACTCAGGTAGGAGAGAGGGGGGGATGACAGACTCAGGTAGGAAAGAGGGGGGATGACAGACTCAGGTAGGAGAGAGGGGGGGATGACAGACTCGGGTAGGAAAGAGGGGGGATGACAGACTCGGGTAGAAGAGAGGGGGGATGACAGACTCAGGTAAGAGAGAGGGGGGATGACAGACTCAGGTAGGAGAGAGGGGGATGACAGACTCAGGTAGGAGAGGGGGGATGACAGACTCAGGTAGGAGAGAGGGGGGATGACAGACTCAGGTAGGAGAGAGGGGGGGATGACAGACTCGGGTAGGAGAGAGGGGGGATGACAGACTCGGGTAGGAGAGAGGGGGGATGACAGACTCGGGTAGGAGAGAGGGGGGATGACAGACTCGGGTAGGAGAGAGGGGGGATGACCAATTCGGGTAGGAGAGAGGGGGGAATGACCAATTCAGGTAGGAGAGAGAGGGGGATGACAGATTCAGGTAAGAGAGAGGGGGAGGAGCTGTCTTAATGTGAATGGCTCTCTGGGATGTGTGTGTGTGTGTATAGATTAGTCATGCTGTGACGTTAATCTTCTCTGTCTGATCTCTCTTCAGGGAGGATGAGGAAGATGAGCAGCTCAGTAAGATGATGAAGAACCTAGGTCAGTCCCTACACAACACATCTAGGATCAGTTTCCCTTCTAATAACCCTTATCAAACCCAAGGTCAGTCCCTACACGACAGGTCTAGGATCAGTTTCCCTTATAATAACCCTTATCAAACCCAAGGTCAGTCCCTACACGACAGGTCTAGGATCAGTTTCCCTTATAATAACCCTTATCAAACCCAAGGTCAGGCCCTACACGACAGGTCTAGGATCAGTTTCCCTTCTATAACCCTTATCAAACCCAAGGTCAGTCCCTACACGACAGGTCTAGGATCAGTTTCCCTTCTATAACCCTTATCAAACCCAAGGTCAGTCCCTACACGACAGGTCTAGGATCAGTTTCCCTTCTATAACCCTTATCAGACCCAGCAGGGGAGAAAACTGAGCTGCTTTCAGTATACAGCTTGACGTTTTAGTGATTCTACACGCAGCTTGACGTTTCAGTGATTCTACACGCAGCTTGACGTTTCTCGGTGATTCTACACGCAGCTTGACGTTTCTCGGTGATTCTACACGCAGCTTGACGTTTCTCGGTGATTCTACACGCAGCTTGACGTTTCTCGGTGATTCTACACGCAGCTTGACGTTTCCTGGTGATTCTACACGCAGCTTGACGGTTCCCGGTGATTCTACACGCAGCTTGACGTTTCTCGGTGGTTCTACACGCAGCTTGACGTTTCTCGGTGATTCTACACGCAGCTGGACGTTTCACGGTGATTCTACACGCAGCTTGACGTTTCACTGTGATTCTACACGCAGCTTGACGTTTCTCGGTGATTCTACACGGAGCTTGACGTTTCTCGGTGATTCTACACGGAGCTTGACGTTTCTCGGTGATTCTACACGCAGCTTGACGTTTCTCTGTGATTCTACACACAGCTAAACGTTTCTCGGTGATTCTACACGCAGCTTGACGTTTCACGGTGATTCTACACGCAGCTTGACGGTTCACGGTGATTCTACACGCAGCTTGACGTTTCGGTGATTCTACACGCAGCTTGAAGTTTCTCGGTGATTCTACACGCAGCTTGACGTTTCCTGGTGATTCTACACGCAGCTTGACGTTTCCTGGTGATTCTACACGCAGCTTGACGGTTCCCGGTGATTCTACACGCAGCTTGACGTTTCTCTGTGATTCTACACGCAGCTTGACGTTTCTCTGTGATTCTACACGCAGCTTGATGTTTCTCTGTGATTCTACACGCAGCTTGATGTTTCACGGTGATTCTACACGCAGCTTGATGTTTCACGGTGATTCTACACGCAGCTTGACGGTTCACGGTGATTCTACACGCAGCTTGACGTTTCTCGGTGATTCTACACGCAGCTTGACGTTTCTCGGTGATTCTACACGCAGCTTGATGTTTCTCGGTGATTCTACACGCAGCTTGACGTTTCTCGGTGATTCTACACGCAGCTTGACGTTTCTCGGTGATTCTACACGTAGCTTGACCTTTTAGTGATTCTACACGCAGCTTGATGTTTCTCTGTGATTCTACACGCAGCTTGACGTTTCCGGGGGATTCTACACGCAGCTTGACGTTCCACTGTGATTCTAATCGCAGCTTGACCTTTTAGTGATTCTACATGCAGCTTGACGTTTCACTGTGATTCTACACGCAGCTTGACGTTTCTCTGATTCTACACGCAGCTTGACGTTTCTCGGTGGTTCTACATGCAGCTTGACGTTTCTCGGTGGTTCTACACGCAGCTTGACCTTTTAGTGATTCTACACGCAGCTTGACGTTTCTCTGTGATTCTACACGCAGCTTGACGTTTCTCGGTGATTCTACACGCAGCTTGACGTTTCTCGGTGATTCTACACGCAGCTTGACGTTTCACGGTGATTCTACACGCAGCTTGACGGTTCACGGTGATTCTACACGCAGCTTGACGGTTCTCGGTGATTCTACACGCAGCTTGACGTTTCTCGGTGATTCTACACGCAGCTTGACGTTTCTCTGTGATTCTACACGCAGCTTGACGTTTCTCGGTGATTCTACACGCAGCTTGACGTTTCACGGTGATTCTACACGCAGCTTGACGGTTCACGGTGATTCTACACGCAGCTTGACGTTTTTCGGTGATTCTACACGCAGCTTGACGTTTCTCGGTGATTCTACACGCAGCTTGATGTTTCTCTGTGATTCTACACGCAGCTTGACCTTTTAGTGATTTTACACGCAGCTTGATGTTTCTCGGTGATTCTACACGCAGCTTGACGTTTCTCGGTGATTCTACACGCAGCTTGACGGTTCACGGTGATTCTACACGCAGCTTGAAGTTTCTCGGTGATTCTACACGCAGCTTGATGTTTCTCTGTGATTCTACACGCAGCTTGACCTTTTAGTGATTTTACACGCAGCTTGATGTTTCTCGGTGATTCTACACGCAGCTTGACGTTTCCCGGGGATTCTACACGCAGCTTGACGTTCCACTGTGATTCTAATCGCAGCTTGACCTTTTAGTGATTCTACACGCAGCTTGACGTTTCACTGTGATTCTACACGCAGCTTGACGTTTCACTGTGATTCTACACGCAGCTTGACGTTTCTCTGATTCTACACGCAGCTTGACGGTTCACGGTGATTCTACACGCAGCTTGACGGTTCACGGTGACTCTACACGCAGCTTGACGGTTCACGGTGATTCTACACGCAGCTTGACGTTTCCCGGGGATTCTACACGCAGCTTGACGTTCCACTGTGATTCTAATCGCAGCTTGACGTTCCACTGTGATTCTAATCGCAGCTTGACCTTTTAGTGATTCTACATGCAGCTTGACGTTTCACTGTGATTCTACACGCAGCTTGACGTTTCTCTGATTCTACACGCAGCTTGACGTTTCTCGGTGGTTCTACATGCAGCTTGACGTTTCTCGGTGGTTCTACACGCAGCTTGACCTTTTAGTGATTCTACACGCAGCTTGACGTTTCTCTGTGATTCTACACGCAGCTTGACGTTTCTCTGTGATTCTACACGCAGCTTGACGGTTCACGGTGATTCTACACGCAGCTTGACGGTTCACGGTGATTCTACACGCAGCTTGACGTTTCAGTGATTCTACACGCAGCTTGAAGTTTCTCGGTGATTCTACACGCAGCTTGACGTTTCTCGGTGATTCTACACGCAGCTTGACGTTTCCTGGTGATTCTACACGAAGCTTGACGGTTCCCGGTGATTCTACACGCAGCTTGACGTTTCTCTGTGATTCTACACGCAGCTTGACGTTTCTCTGTGATTCTACACGCAGCTTGATGTTTCTCTGTGATTCTACACGCAGCTTGACGTTTCACTGTGATTCTACACGCAGCTTGACGTTTCTCTGTGATTCTACACGCAGCTTGACGTTTCTCTGTGATTCTACACGCAGCTTGATGTTTCTCTGTGATTCTACACGCAGCTTGACCTTTTAGTGATTCTACACGCAGCTTGATGTTTCTCGGTGATTCTACACGCAGCTTGACGTTTCTCGGTGATTCTACACGCAGCTTGACGGTTCACGGTGATTCACACGCAGCTTGACATTTCCCGGTGATTCTACACGCAGCTTGACGTTTCCCGGGGATTCTACACGCAGCTTGACGTTTCCCGGGGATTCTACACGCAGCTTGACGTTCCACTGTGATTCTAATCGCAGCTTGACCTTTTAGTGATTCTACACGCAGCTTGACGTTTCACTGTGATTCTACACGCAGCTTGACGTTTCTCTGATTCTACACGCAGCTTGACGGTTCACGGTGATTCTACACGCAGCTTGACGGTTCACGGTGACTCTACACGCAGCTTGACGGTTCACGGTGATTCTACACGCAGCTTGACGGTTCACGGTGATTCTACACGCAGCTTGACGGTTCACGGTGATTCTACACGCAGCTTGACGGTTCACGGTGATTCTACACGCAGCTTGACGGTTCACGGTGACTCTACACGCAGCTTGACGGTTCACGGTGATTCTACACGCAGCTTGACGGTTCACGGTGATTCTACACGCAGCTTGACGGTTCACGGTGATTCTACACGCAGCTTGACGGTTCACGGTGATTCTACACGCAGCTTGACGGTTCACGGTGATTCTACACGCAGCTTGACGGTTCACGGTGACTCTACACGCAGCTTGACGGTTCACGGTGACTCTACACGCAGCTTGACGGTTCACGGTGACTCTACACGCAGCTTGACGGTTCACGGTGATTCTACACGCAGCTTGACGGTTCACGGTGATTCTACAGTACCTGAGATGTCATCCTTCAGCTGCCTATGACACATCTGATTCATTTTAAGTTCTTTCACTTTCTAACTTTCTAGTTGATGAGCCTACCACTATCTATGTTTTTCACTTTGTATTTATTTAAGTAGTCCAAATATGTGTTTTCATTGGGAAATTATGCATCTCATTTAATCTAATAGCTGCTAATGGAAAAGCGTTTAACAATTTCCACCCCCTTTCATGTGGAAAATAAATCCTATAGGGTCTGTAACTGAACTGATGAGTCTGACGTGTGATAATGTCTGTGGTTAATGTAGCAGGTTCATTTGACCCTAAACTGAGAGTCAGTCAGAAGTCAGTCTCATCTGTTATTCATCATGCTGAGTGGTTAGCTGGAAACGGAGAAAAATAATTTGGTTCAACTTTAAATGGTCGCTGCTGTTTGGAGTGCGTCCCAAAAAGGCACCCCGTTCCCTATATAGGGACGCAGCCTCGGTAATGTTGTAATCAGGTCTGGTCAGCCAGGATAACTTGTCTAACTTGACCAGAGGCTGCCTATGTATTAAACAAGTTAATGGCATTATTATTCTGATGTGTGTGTGTGTGTGTGTGTGTTGGGTTGGGGGGGGGGGTTCTGTAGAAACAGTATTTGTACCTTAGTTGATGGAATAATGGCTCTTCTAAATGAATGTAAATCATTCTGCGTGTTTAAACCCACTGCTTTGTCACCTTGACTTGACCTCTGGTGCAGCTTTTCAACTGCTCTGGTCTCTGTCTAACCTTTTCTTTAAAGAGCAACTGCTCTGGTCTCTGTCTAACCTTTTCTTTAAAGAGCAACTGCCCCTGCAAACCAACTTCTCATTTAGAAAACATTCTCTGTGGCATCTATGAGTCAAACATTTATTCTACATACAAAATGCACTGCAAAATATAAATGGAATCATTTATGTCATAACGTCAGTCTCGCCCCCAAAATGTTGTTTTGTGAGATTTAAGGTCGTGACTGCATCACAGCATAAATGAAGGTTGGGGGTGTTTCAATCCTGCCCACAGCTGGCAGCACACAAGTAATCATCAATTCGGAGTGCAGTTGTTTGCGACCTGATTGCAATGCCTGTGGTGAATTTGTGTTGACTTAGCCCTATGAATAGCCCTATGGAACCATCAGTAAATTGCATAATGTACACAAAAATACAATAGCTCCATATTTCAATTACTTAACCTCAAACCAACTATAAATTGTAGAAATTCATATACAGATATTGAAGTCATTTAATGAGAACTAAAAGGTGTGCTACATGAAAATATGGTCTGATTTACATTGTGTGTAATTTATTGACGGTCCCTAACTATCCCAAAGTCAAACCAATTTTGCCACCGTCGCACAACAGCCGGCTGAAGCTAATTGGCTAAATAATTTGGCTAATCCTTCCCACCTGTGAACACACACACACACACACACACACACACACACACACACACACACACACACACACACCACCCATATCAAACCACACCTGAAACCAACTCTTGTTTTAATTCAGTCATGGCTGCTAGCATTTCTTAATGAACCGAATCTAAAAGGAGGCCAAATCAGGAAGTGTTGTCGCTCTTCAACTGTGTGAATCATCCCTCTAATAATGTCCTTAGTCTCTAACCCTCTGTATCCTATGGGAGATCCTCTCTAACCCTCTGTCACATGTATCCTATGGTACATTCTCTTACTGATTTGGAGGGTAGTTTGCCTTGTGGTAGAGTCAGCATGGCAGAAGTCGGCTTGGTGATGTGGGTCTGCTTGGTGTCCCAGACCAACAGGCTTGGTGGAGCTGGTCCCAGACCAGCGGGCTTGGTGGAGCTGGTCCCAGACCAGCGGGCTTGGTGGAGCTGGTCCCAGACCAGCGGGCTTGGTGGAGCTGGTCCCAGACCAGCGGGCTTGGTGGAGCTGGTCCCAGACCAGCGGGCTTGGTGGAGCTGGTCCCAGACCAGCGGGCTTGGTGGAGCTGGTCCCAGACCAGCGGGCATGGTGGAGCTGGTCCCAGACCAGCGGGCTTGGTGGAGCTGGTCCCAGACCAGCGGGCATGGTGGAGCTGGTCCCAGACCAGCGGGCATGGTGGAGCTGGTCCCAGACCAGCGGGCATGGTGGAGCTGGTCCCAGACCAGCGGGCATGGTGGAGCTGGTCCCAGACCAGCGGGCATGGTGGAGCTGGTCCCAGACCAGCGGGCTTGGTGGAGCTGGTCCCAGACCAGCGGGCTTGGTGGAGCTGGTCCCAGACCAGCGGGCTTGGTGGAGCTGGTCCCAGACCAGCGGGCATGGTGGAGCTGGTCCCAGACCAGCGGGCATGGTGGAGCTGGTCCCAGACCAGCGGGCTTGTCTCCCTCCTTGACTTAGACTCGACCTATCTGGCTCGTAGTTCAGTTCTCTACTAGTACAGTGTGCCTGTTCAAAGTTCACAGCAGCGTGTTGTCGTGGAACAGCACACTGACTACAGATTGTCATGGTTCTTATTGTAACCTCTCTCTTCTTTTTGTCTGTCAAGGTAAAAATCTGCCATTCTGCCCCTGAACAAGACAGTTAACCCACTGTTCCTAGGCCATCATTGTAAATAAGAAATTGTTCTTAACTGACTTGCCTAGTTAAATAAAGGTAAAAAAAAATCAAAAAATTGGTCCTGGAATATTTCTAACTGGAGAGACTTTAAAAAAAAAATGTTTTAGGTTTCTTCAAAACAATCAACCTTATTATGGGTTTAATTTTTGTAATAATGGAGCTGGTCAACCGGAGGGGATTACTGAGAAGCCACCAGCAGATTTGGGTTACAGCTCTTTATAGCAAAGTACATCCTCCTGAAATGTTGATGACAAACAACAGATGTGTGGAATGTTGTTCAAGGTGAGGTTTTGTTTGTGAGAGAGAATGAACCCCCCAGACAGATTGTTGTAATTGTATAGAAACCAGGGTTTGGCCCCAAAGACAAGGTTCCTCCCATCAGCCGTCCACACCAGAGACATCTCCTCCCTGGTAGCTCATAGTACACAAACACAAGTCATTCTATGAAATGCAGGCTGTAGGTTTTATCACCAAGCCATCATAACTCAATTGCCAGCGCTAAGCCCCAGAGGCCCAACTCAGTCTCGAGAGAGTACTGAGAAACTTTATTCCATGCAATTTTCTACCATACGTTGTTCTTATTGTAATCTCTCTCTCCTTTTGTTTGTCGTGGTTCTTATTGTAATCTCTCTCTCCTGTTGTTTGTTGTGGTTCTTATTGTAATCTCTCTCTCCTTTTTGTCGTGGTTCTTATTGTAATCTCTCTCTCCTTTTTGTCGTGGTTCTTATTGCAGTCACTCTTTTAGTTATGGTTCTTTATTGTAACTTCTCTAACCACTTCTACTCTCTCATCCCATCCTCTCTACCTCTACTCTCATCCCATCCTCTCTACCTCTACTCTCATCCCATCCTCTCTACCTCTACTCTCATCCCATCCTCTCTACCTCTACTCTCTCATCCCATCCTCTCTACCTCTACTCTCTCATCCCATCCTCCTCTCTCTTTCAGACACAAAGAAAGAAAAGAAGAAGAAGTCCAGCTTTAAGTTGTTTGGTAGGAACAAGAAGGAGGGATGATCCCACGGGGAGGAACTCTGGGACACACTGTTACACTGCTTTAGATGTGCTTATTACTGTTTTGATAGTTCATGTATTGAAGTCTGTTAGCTCTCTGATTCATGTGTCTATAACATGCTCCTGCCATGTGTGTGTGACCCCTCATTGTCATCCGTCATCACACTGTCCTCTGTGTCAAGCTGAAACCCAGTGTAACACCACACATCCACACTGTGTCTGTCTGTATGTAATGTGTATGTAATGTGTGTGTGTGTGTGGTTAGTTAATCTGTATGATGGGGATTATGTAGGGATTAGAAGATATCAAAGGAACTCTGGCCTCGCTGTCTAATAATGACTCACTGCTAATGGCTTACATCACTCACTGTACCGTGTATCTGTGCCCTTTGACCTCTGCTGTTTTAAAGCCGTGTTTACAGGCTATAGAGAGACGTTGTTTTGTTCAGGGGTCGGACAACTCTTCTTATGACATACTAATCATCACGTTTCTCTGTAGCTTCATCTGTCCATGGGATGGTTTATCTTCTGACTCCAGATCAGATGTTAGCGCTGTAATCGCCCCCTAGTTTGTTTTAGAATGTTATGTCCTGACTCCAGATCAGTGATGAGTGTCTTATGAGCTTTTATTAAGCAGCATTTTGCATTGATCAAAGTTAATGTGTATAAATGCTGGCCCTTCAGCCAAAGGGTTTTTATTCAGTATAATAGACTCACATTTACCATTTAACATTCTGTTATAATGATCAGTGGTGCCTTAGTAACATCATATTCTGTATAATGATCAGCGTGGTGCCTTAGTGACATCACATTCTGTTATAATGATCAGCGTGGTGCCTTAGTGACATCACATTCTGTTATAATGATCAGTGGTGCCTTAGTGACATCACATTCTGTTATAATGATCAGCGTGGTGCCTTAGTGACATCACATTCTGTTATAATGATCAGTGGTGCCTTAGTGACATCACATTCTGTTATAATGATCAGCGAGGTGACATCACATTCTGTTATAATGATCAGCGTGGTGCCTTAGTGACATCACATTCTGTTATAATGATCAGCGAGGTGCCTTAGTGACATCACATTCTGTTATAATGATCAGCGAGGTGCCTTAGTGACTTCACATTCTGTTATAATGATCAGCGAGGTGCCTTAGTGACATCACATTCTGTTATAATGATCAGCGAGGTGCCTTAGTGACATCACATTCTGTTATAATGATCAATAGTGGAAAACAGAAATGTGGCCAGTTTTAGTCTTGTGGAGAAACCAGGAAATGAATGATTTGACCAGGAAATGAATGCGTGAATGATTTGACCAGGAAATGAATGATTTCACCAGGAAATGAATGATTTGACCAGGAAATGAATGCGTGAATGATTCGATCCATATTGGACCTGAGTGTGAATGTGCTATTCAAAATGGTCAATACCTGAGTCGTCTTTGATGAGGGAAATTAGTTTTTTCTAACGGCACTTTTAATAAATGACAAGTAACTGTTTTCTTTTTAGATGGTTGTGTCAGAATTGAGAAATTTTATGAATCGAGATAATTGTTAAATGTCCGTGGTTTTTTCCCCCTCTGTATAATTTGTGAGCTGATTTGTGGTTTTATCAGAATGGAGAGTTGTCTTTCTAATTCAGTGATATTGAAGGAGCTGTAATCAACTGTGGAAGGCAGACTACAGTTGGACCAAAACCACTAAAAGCGTGTAACTGATCCTCTGTTCCCATGTGTCTCCCTGTATATACTGTCCTGTGTTCCCTCTGTTCCCATGTGTCTCCCTGTATATACTGTCCTGTGTTCCCTCTGTTCCCATGTGTCTCCCTGTATATACTGTCCTGTGTTCCCTCTGTTCCCATGTCTCCCTGTATATACTGTCCTGTGTTCCCTCTGTTCCCATGTCTCCCTGTATATACTGTCCTGTGTTCCCTCTGTTCCCATGTCTCCCTGTATATACTGTCCTGTGTTCCCTCTGTTCCCATGTGTCTCCCTGTATATACTGTCCTGTGTTCCCTCTGTTCCCATGTCTCCCTGTATATACTGTCCTGTGTTCCCTCTGTTCCCATGTGTCTCCCTGTATATACTGTCCTGTGTTCCCTCTGTTCCCATGTGTCTCCCTGTATATACTGTCCTGTGTTCCCTCTGTTCCCATGTCTCCCTGTATATACTGTCCTGTGTTCCCTCTGTTCCCATGTCTCCCTGTATATACTGTCCTGTGTTCCCTCTGTTCCCATGTGTCTCCCTGTATATACTGTCCTGTGTTCCCTCTGTTCCCATGTGTCTCCCTGTATATACTGTCCTGTGTTCCCTCTGTTCCCATGTCTCCCTGTATATACTGTCCTGTGTTCCCTCTGTTCCCATGTGTCTCCCTGTATATACTGTCCTGTGTTCCCTCTGTTCCCATGTGTCTCCCTGTATATACTGTCCTGTGTTCCCTCTGTTCCCATGTGTCTCCCTGTATATACTGTCCTGTGTTCCCTCTGTTCCCATGTGTCTCCCTGTATATACTGTCCTGTGTTCCCTCTGTTCCCATGTCTCCCTGTATATACTGTCCTGTGTTCCCTCTGTTCCCATGTCTCCCTGTATATACTGTCCTGTGTTCCCTCTGTTCCCATGTGTCCCTGTATATACTGTCCTCTGTTCCCGTGTCTCCCTGTATATACTGTCCTGTGTTCCCTCTGTTCCCATGTGTCTCCCTGTATATACTGTCCTGTGTTCCCATGTCTCCCTGTATATACTGTCCTGTGTTCCCTCTGTTCCCGTGTCTCCCTGTATATACTGTCCTGTGTTCCCTCTGTTCCCATGTGTCTCCCTGTATATACTGTCCTGTGTTCCCTCTGTTCCCATGTGTCTCCCTGTATATACTGTCCTGTGTTCCCTCTGTTCCCATGTCTCCCTGTATATACTGTCCTGTGTTCCCATGTCTCCCTGTATATACTGTCCTGTGTTCCCTCTGTTCCCATGTCTCCCTGTATATACTGTCCTGTGTTTCTGCACTGTTTATTCCTCATATCTCCTTTTTTCTTCAATAAATTCAATAATGATGGAAAATGTACATTTTTGCCCTGGTTTTTAAATATTTTGTTCCTCACTGTGTGTGTGTGTGTGTGTGTGTACATATGTACAGTTGAAGTCTGAAGTTTACATACACTTCGGTTGGAGTCATTAACTCGTTTTTCAACCACTCCACAAATTTCTTGTTAACAAACTATAGTTTTGGCAAGTCGTTTAGGACATCTACTTTGTGCATGACACAAGTCATTTTTCCAACAATTCTTTACAGACAGATGAATTCACTGTATCACAATTCCAGTGGGTCAGAAGTTTACATACACTAAGTTGACTGTGCCTTTAAACAGCTTGGAAAATTCCAGAAAATGTCATGGCTTTAGAAGCTTCTGATAGGCTAATTGACATCATTTGAGTCATTTGGTGGTGTACCTGTGGATGCATTTCAAGGCCTACCTTCAAACTCAGTGCCTCTTTCCTTGACATCATGGTTAAATCAAAAGAAATCAGCCAAGACCTCAGAAAATAAATTGTAGACCACAAGTCTATTTCATCCTTGGGAGCAAATTCCAAACACCTGAAGGTACCACGTTCATCTGTACAAACAATAGTATGCAAGTATAAACACCATGGGACCACGCAGCCGTCAAACCGCTCAGGAAGGAGATGCATTCTGTCTCCTAGAGATGAACGTACTTTGGTGCGAAAAGTGCAAATCAATCCCAGAACAACAGCAAAGGACCTTGTGAAGATGCTGGAGGAAACGGGTACAAAAGTATCTATATCCACAGTAAAACGAGTCCTATATCGACATAACCTGAAAGGCTGCTCAGCAAGGAAGAAGCCACTGCTCCAAAACCGCCATAAAAAAGCCAGACTACGGTTTGCAACTGCACATGGGGACAAAGATCGTACTTTTTGGAGAAATGTCCTCTGGTCTGATGAAACAAAAATAGAACTGTTTGGCCATAATGACCATTATGTTTGGAGGAAAAAGTGGGAGGCTTGCAAGCTGAAGAACACCATCCCAACCGTGAAGCACGGGGGTGGCAGCATCATGTTGTGGGGGTGCTTTGCTGCAGGAGGGACTGGTGCACTTCACAAAATAGATGGCATCATGAGGCAGGAAAATGATGTGGATATATTGAAGCAACATCTCAAGACATCAGTCAGGAAGTTAAAGCTTGGTCGCAA